>NC_086329.1:34252579-34552579 GCF_036172605.1 Pelobates fuscus | reverse complement strand
TATATGCGATTGGCCCTGCCGTGGACGGAGAGATCTGGCTAATAGCGTATCCATTTTGTTGGATTTTTCATAGTAAGTCCTCTTGGACCACACTATGGCTCTAGCTGTATCATCAAGGAGTGCCTCGCGAACCGAGTTCCGTGCGTCCCGTACGCTCGCTAATGTGGTTGGTGACGAGGCAGTCTTATGTTTCTCCTCAGCTTTTCCCAAAGTCGTGAGGAGAGATGATAGCAATTGCGATTTGCGTTTCTTCCTCAGCGAGGCTTCGCGGATCAAAACGCCCCGAATAACCGCTTTATGGGCGGCCCATATCGTAGCCGGGCGGAGATCCGACCCTGTTTCCCTATTGAAGTAGTCTATCAATTCCGTCCGAACTGTCTCCACTACGGTCGGATCTTGCAGCAAGGAAGTATTTAACTTCCAGGACCATGGGGACGCTACACATAAGTTATCTAAGGTCAGAGTGACCTCAGCATGATCCGACCAAGTGATAGAGCCTATCGTAGATCCCGAGACTTTTGATGCTGATTGTGAATTTACTAGGAACATATCGATTCTGGAGTAAGTATCGTGGGGGGCAGAGTAGTAGGTATAATCGTGGTCAGTCGGGTGATGCGCCCTCCAGATATCCAATAGGCCTGTTTTGAGAATAAAGGAACGGAGCAGTTTGTCCTGTCCCCCTCTCCTATGAGACCTCGGTAGGCCATCGCTTCGGCTTCTATCTACAGCCGGACATGGAGCAGCGTTAAGATCCCCTCCCACTACTACCATGCCATGCGGTAGATCATTGACCAAGTGGGCCATAGCATCCCAGAATTCAGCAGAGGGGTCATTGGGGGCATAGATGTTAAGAAAGTGAATCGCATGGGAGTATAAATTTCCTGACACAAGGATAAAGCGCCCTGATGGGTCCGCCGCCACCCTTCCAAGTCTAAATGGGCATCTGTGGTTTATAAGCACAGCAACACCATTTCGTTTGTTCAAGGCTCTAGCCTCGTGCACGGTTCGAAATACATGATCTTTTAGAGCGAATTTCGCCGGTGCCGGTATGTGTGTCTCCTGCAAGAATACAATATCGGGGTTTGAGCGTTTAAGATCCCTAAACATAAGGCGACGTTTGCTCGGTGCGTTAAGGCCCTTGACATTCAGGGACAGTAATTTTAACGGCATCGTGTCAGATAAAGAGTCATGCTTGTCTCACGTGTCTGACCCACCCGGAGCCGACGTGCATTTTGTAGTGTACAGAGTAAGTGCCGCGAGCAGTAGCTCGGTCTATGCCAACCAGTTCCGTACTTGGCAATATATCGAAGTACTCCAACGTCTCCCTTCCAGGGAGGAAGGGGAGGGAAAATGGGAAAGGGGGAGCAGGGAGGGGAGAGAGTAGAGGAAGGAAAGGAAATTGGTATAGAGAAGAAGAAGAAGAAGAAGAATAACAATTGTGAGAACTTTCGCCTGGACTTACCTATAGCCAGGTCAATATGGGGTATGTGTTGAAGCGACTCCAGAGCACATAAAATGCTCCAGGGTTGCATGAACACAGACCAACAGTGATAGGCACTCCCAGGTGCCTACCTATATCATATTGAGGACAAACAAGTAAAGCTAAACGGTTAGAATGACACCAACCCCCCCCCCCCTCCCGAGCTGGGCGTTACCGGATAAACTGTCCTGTCCCCTACTACCGCGTTACTCGGGCAGAGTCCCCCTCGGGGGTAAAAAAAAAAACCCCACCCCCTCGATAGAGGACCCAGTTATGGTAGAAACACGGGCGCCGGGGGGAGCGAGAGTCAAATGAGGGACATATTTTCATTAAGTGGATCCTTCTCCCTAAGAAACGGAGAGCTAGGAGGCCTGCACCGGGGCTCCCCCACAGGGTCATGGTGGCATATACACATATTAGGTCCTCTAAGCGTTAAGCGTGTGTGAAGGAGCCTGGGACAGGGCATAAACATAAAACTTGCAAATATACCATGGATAAGCATGAAACAGATCCCAATCTCCCACGCCCCGGGGTGGGTCCCGGCCCCCCATGTATCTGGACCCAGTACATACCTACATACATAGTCAGCGTGCAGGCTGGGGGGGGATGTAGACGAGAACATCCCCCACCCCAGCAGGCCAGCCGAGGCGAAAAACATAGAGCATATACCCCATTTCCCGCTGGTAGATCGAGAGATAAAGGGCGCTACACCCCCCCACCCCCTTCTGAACGCCCCTAAGCACATAACCCTTGAATGCAAAAAAGAAGAAGAAAAAAAAATTCAAAGCAAATCTCATGAAACGGTGAAATATAACCCCAAACATACTTATTACCGGGGCCGCCGCCCGCCGCCCGCCGCCCGTCACCCGGTACAGTTACACAAACCAAATAGCACATAGTCATTCGGGGGGGCCGAGACGAAACGGGACACTGCTGCAAGTCCTATTGGGTCCACAAAGAGGGGAGAAAAAACCTGCCAGGACCCATAATGACTGCCCGTCGCCAGGCCGGGGAAGAGTCACAGAGGAAGCAATAGTGAGGGGGCCCAGTCGGCGGACTCACACGGGAAGGTGGAGATCGGGGACATCGTACAGCCCTAACCCCCCCAATCGGAAAGATCCCACCCGAGCAGGGAACCCCGGAACCCTCGTGGGGTCCCCATAAAAAACCCCAAAATAGGACAGTAAGGGGAAGGGGAATCGGAACCACCCTCCCAAACAATGTTAACCCGCCCGGAGGATCTCACCGCCAGGGACCAACGATATCCGACCGCGTACCGCCTCCGGAGAGCTGACCTCGTCATTCGCCGGCCGACATCCACTCGCGGGGCAGAGCCGTAAGGACCTCTGTCGGTGTTGTCGGTACTGCAAAGCCCTCAGGAACCTGGATCCCCAGGCCGCTGAGAAAAGTTGCCGGGTCGCCATCTGGAAATAAGATTTTAGTGCGTCCATCTCTGAACGCCAGTAGGCGAAAGGGGTGGCCCCAGGCGTATCGAACCGAGTGGTTCTGCAAGAGTTCGGTTATTGGGCGCCACTCACGCCGTCGTTGCAAAGTTTGTGGAGTGAGATCCTGGTATAAGGCTATTTCCGCCCCGTTATGAGATATCGGGCGATCCCTACCACATCTCATAACGGCTTCTTTTGTTTGGAAGGAGAGGAACCGCACAATCACATCTCGAGGTCCCCTGTCTGCTGCTCTCTTGGCCCTGAGGGCTCTATGTGCCCGTTCGATGTGCCATAGATTGTCCGGTATATCCGGGAGCAGTGGACGGAAGATATTCAAGACAACCTCGGCGAGGGAGCCTTCCCCTTCTTGTTCCGGTAGGCCGCGGAGGCGAATGTTGTTTCTCCGCGATCTGTTCCCCAGGTCATCGATCGCCGACGTAGCAGTATGGAGCTGGGCTGTCAGGAAATTAATTTGTGCGGCGGCTGCATTGTGAGCTACCACAGTAGTTTCTACCCGCTGTTCCAATTCTGCCGTCCGGACGCCCAAGGCCTGGATTTCCGCTTTGACTTCTGCAGTATTGCGAACCATCTCGGTGGCCAGGTAGGATCGTACTTCGGCTAGTTTAGCCAGTATCTGTCCGGTGTCGGATTCCGATCCTCCTACGGCCAATTCACTACTCGGGCTCGAGGGTGATCTTGGTGTTCCCAGGCCCTCCCGCCCGCCATCTTGTGAGCTCAATCGCATGGCGCGAGAGGCCGCAAATAAGTCGGACACCGTTGGGGTTGACTCGGTCCCTTTTTTAGTCAATTTTCTCTGTGCCCTCCTATCCATTTTAGTTCCTCCACAGGATTGTTCGATTTTTAGAGTTTGTCGCTGCAGATGTATGCCGTTGGCACCGTGGCTGCAGCGGAGCTCTACTCGATCACGTCCAGCTCGCTCGGCTGCTAGCCACGCCCCCCCTAATCTACTTTTTTATACATTCTTCTGTCCTTGCCAAGAAAATTAAGAGTGGTTTCAGATGTTGCTGATGACATAATATATTGTTAGCTGGTATAATTACATCAGTATTTTCACTGTTCAATTATCCCCTTTTTATTCAGTACTATTCTGTCTAGGTCAGTGGTAAGCAGCCTTTGGCACTCCAGAAGTTGTGGGCTACACCTCCCCTGATGCTTTCTCAGCGTTAAGGCTATAAGAACATTATGAGAGATGTAGTCCACCACATCAGGAGTCAGGATGGATTTTTAGTCACAACTTGTTTTTAACTTAATGCAGTACTGTTGCCTGTACTAGAATGTTAAGTCTCTTAAAGGAACAGCTTACAGATAATTATGCTCAGTGGGTTTTTTATAATGAATGGTTTTTTTTGTTGTTTTTTTAAATCGTGACGTTTCATTAACCTACTTTTCTGTTTTTCTCTCTCAACTTGATATGTTTCCCTTTTTGCTCCAAATATACTGCTGTACAGGATGTCCTTGCATTGGTTTCTGGGATATGAAGTTCAACTGTTGACATTTTACAGCAGAAAGCGGACACATTGAACTACAACTCCCAGAAACCCTTCAGGTTCAAACTGAGCAATGACCGTTGACTATTACATATAAGGAAAAGTATTCTCTGTTTGTGTTTAAGTATTTTGTAACAACTCAAGCTCTCAGGAAACTAATATATGGAGAAGAAATTGAACACCATGAGCTATTAGATAAAGTTTATTTTTAAAATATTAGAGCAGATTAGATAAAGTTTTATCTTTGGAGACAGTGCTGCTTAACCCCTTAAGGACCCATGACATGTGTGACATGTCATGATTCCCTTTTATTCCAGAAGTTTGGTCCTGAAGGGGTTAAGCATTAAGCTCCAAAGAAGATCAAGTGCTTGATGTGTTGTTGTTGTTATTATTATTGTATAAATAATAGATACATACATGTGTAGTTTGCACTTTACATTATATACTTTAGTCTTGGGTTAAGTGTAGTAGTTTTACTGTGTTTTAAATTTATTTTGTGTTAGCATTGTAGAAAAGCAATAATGCTATGAACTCCAATAATGCTGGCAAAGCATCAGGGTTGATGTAGTCCATAACAGCTGGAGTGCCAAAGTTTGCCTAGCCCGGGGTTAGAAGATAAGTATGGGGACTGTGTAAGCCCATGAGTTAGAAGTTTCAGTAGTTCTGGCAGGTAAGGATTAATCTGTGCTATATAGACTGAAGCATACTTAGAGAGACATGGGTGAATTTTTGTAACCTTTGAAAAAATGCACCCTGAACCGCAATGAATCTCTGTGAGGAATATTTCGGTTGCCGCGAGTTCACGAGATTCTTTAAACGTTCCTTTTCATTAATAGCTTCTAGCCAAAACATCCAGTTATCTATGAAGATATCTAAGGTGTTCAGAAACTTTCTGCTGTACATCTGGTAACCGTGACTGTGTGGAATGATAGACATGAAGTAGAGGGAACTAAAAAGATTTTTAGACTAGAGTCTATGTTTTTTGATTAGCCGATTTGGGTACTGTTAAGGTTGGATGACTTGATATGAGCACTCGGTAATGGAGTAATACCAGAAGTTAGCTTGTTACTAAATCAATTACTTGATTTTAAAGGAACACGATAGGGTCAAGAAATAAACATATCTTCCTGACACACTATTACGGTATCATGCTCCCCCACCTCCCTTAGCCCCTTTAAAAGTTAATAAAACTCACCTTCTTTCCAGCGGGTCTGCGGACGTTGGCCCTGACCCCTTGTTGACATCATTAGAATTGCATTTCTTATGAGGAAAGCATTGGATTGGCTAAAATTGGCAAGGGGCGGAGCCAAATGCCATTTTGGCCAATCGGCACCTCTTTATAGACATGCATGATCTCAATGAGAAAAATTCTGCGTCCCCATGCAGAGCGTGGAGACGCTGAATGGCACTGCTGCCTACTATGCAGCACTGAGCCAGGAAGCACCTCCACTGGCCAACTGAGGAGTGGCCACTTGGATGTGTCCCTAGGGGCAATGTAAACACTGTCTTTTCTCTGATAAGGCAATGTTTGCGTGAAAATGCGTGTATACAATGATTATACTCATCGGAACAACCACATTAAGCTGTAGTTGTTCTGGTGACTATAGTGTCCCCTTAGGTTAAAAATAAATGGCAATAACTGGTCACTGCTTAGTTGTGCTAACATCCGGTATCCTCATTGAGCTGCTGTTGGAGCATTTGTAAGGAATAGAAAATGGAATTGCTTTGAAAAATAGTGCAGTGATTTGAGACCAGTTGGAAAGTTACAGACTCCATAGGTTGATCAGCTTGGCTGTTTATTATTGTAGACTCAACAAAACATTGTACACTTCCCCTTTTCACTTCTTTTAAAATCAGCTCAGATTATCCTTCAGATCACTGGACTATGTAGAATAGTTGTTCTGTTGAGGGTTTTGACCAATGGATTTTTTTGTTTTGTTTTGTTTTATGACAGATGACAGTGCTTCGGCATCTAGCACCATGGAGGTGGCGGATCGCATCGCCTCGCTGGAGCAGCGCGTGCAGATCCAGGAAGATGAGATCCAGCTGTTGAAGTCTGCCTTGGCTGATGTGGTTCGGCGGCTAAATGTCTCTGAAGAACAGCAAGCCATGCAGACTAGGAAAGGACCCACCAAAGGTAAATGGGGAAAATAAACTGTTCAATGTTCCGCATGTATGTCCTTTAGCGCTAAGTCGTTTCATGGTTGTTGTTTTTTGTTTACATTTTTTTTTTCTCAAAATATAATTAACTTTTTTAGGTTTCAATTTAAAAAAAATAAATCAAAACCTTGAAATGGACATTGTCGTATATTTGTATACTCTTAGACTTGACGTGGAATTATTTCTTCAAGTCCTCTGCCACATACTCAGACAGCTTTGAGTGTTTCAGCCTTTAGCTATATCTTATTTTAGACCTTGTATTGAGATTCATAGGCAGACCATTATTGGTAACAAAGTATGAGGCAGATGCAGTATGGTATTTGCAAGTATTCCAGCAAAAAAAATTAGCGTAATCCATAATGAGAAAATTAGCTATGGGGTTTATAAAAATGGCACATATGACCGTTACAGTTTAAAGTCTGGTTGAAAAACTTCTAAGTGAGTTTGCAGAGACTTTAGGAATTGTATTGAATAATGGACTGCAAGATGTATAATTTATGCTTTATTTGTAGCATACCTATATTTCTAAATCATATATCGGTGAATAATATAAAATATGGTTAACCTGGTGCATCAGTTTGCTGGGATAGAAGGTCCATGACACTCTCTCAAAAGAAAAAAAAAATATCTTAAAAAATCACGTAAAGTGATTGAGCTGGTAGACTTTGTAAGCTCTGTGGCTAGTTTAAAAATTAAGCATTCGTGTAAATAGTGGTGACAGCTATTTTATAATAAAATATTGATAGAAATAGTAAATCTCAAACAAGCCTCCTACAGTCTTCCCGAGAAATATTTTTACTGCCTGGACTATGTCATTTGTGAAATGTATCTCTGATTTTAAATAAAGACTCTCCCAGGACAACTTGGATGTTATGTGACCAAAGCGTAATAATAGCTTCAAATGTCTGGAGTTATTTTTCACTTGCTGTTGGAGCTGTTGTACAGGCCGTTTTCTTCAAGCCTTCTGACTACCTCTAAACAACTAACATTAACTCAATGTTATTCAAGCAAATCAATGTGAAATGTGAGTTTATTATTACTAAAGGGGATTGAATCAGTCTGAAAATACACATAAGTTTCCTAATGCCCAGCAGAGGATCTTGGGAGTTTACGTTCTTGAACTACATTAAAGTTTTAAAGTTTTAAGGTCCAGTATTTTGTAATAAACCCCTACAATGCAAGGTCCACAAGGAAGCATACAGAGAAGTAAAATAGTTATGAAAATTATTAAATATACATAAGGCTGTAGGTTAACTTCAAATATTAATGCAAACATGATGTGTAGCGACCAAACACATTTTGTGTGAGACACAGCACTTACACATAGATCTCATAAGCCATAGGTGTGTAAATGAACTAGCTTAAAATGTTTTTTAAACCTGAACGTGTGATCTCGTTTTGGTATGATCTCTAGCAAGCCACAGTGAGTAATCACAGCAACTACAAATGCACGCCTGTAGGAGGGTTCTCCTGCTCTCCCTCGCCATTCAATTGTCAGCAGAGGGAGGTCTATGCAGACTATATGCCAAAACAGATGGACATGTGGGGAAAGGAAAAGAAAAACTATATAGAATCTGTCAAGAAAATCTATATATTAGCAATTTACTGTATCGATTAAAGTGTCCTGCTCAGCTCTTCATTGTGTGACCATCTCAGCGTTACTTGGTTTACTAGAGGTTGTTCAGTATTGCATTGAAACATGTTATTGTTTTGCCTCTTACTAATTGTACTGAATGTTTCATATAGCAAGAGTTTTACCTTTGATTTATTTTCTTATACAGCAAGACCTTTGAGCCAAACTTTGCCTCTGAGAAATGCTGTTAACAGTGAAGCAATCTTGCCAAAGAAGCCAACTGGATCTCTCCCATCCCCATCGGGGACTAGGAAAGATATTGTCCCACTTGGGTCCAAGAGGTAAATCCACAAGAGGAAATAACAAAGCTACTATAATAAACCTGTTATTTCTCATTAACTCTTGTGTTTGATGGATACATACTGTATTTTGAAAGGTAATTTCAGTTGCCCTCTAAGTCCCTTTTAAAAAGGCACAGATTAAAACGTATGGCTTATAGTATTTTCTTTTTTTTTTTTTTCTCTCTTAAAGTATCGATTAAGGGAAGGCTTCTGAGAAACATTTACAAACTGGTATTTTTAATTATAATTTGTTTTTTTTTGGTCTGTGTATTTATGAATCACAGGATCATTCAGCCATGTAGATGCACCTTGTGTAAGTACCATCCAACCCGTTTTGAATATTATAAATATCTGGGATGATCATTAAGATGGTGTCAGCAAATTCTACAGGGCTATACTTGTTCTTACAAAATTCGGTTAGACTTGCAGACAATGAAAAAGCCATTTAAATCCCATATTTCTATAAATATGCATCCTCTATGTGATGTTATGTCTTCTCAATTGTGGCCTCCTCTGATCGTCGATGAGTATTGGGCCACCACTAGTAGACTAAGTGGAGCCCCATCACAAGACAATATTATCATATACATATTGCCCAAGACCTGAGAAACTGTAACAATTTTCTAAATGTGTTCTGTGTTCTATGTTCTACATGCATTTGTGTTGACCAAAATGGCTTCCTTCAGAAGATTGGTCACCACATACCAGAATATTCAGAATAGACTCAGGAAGTTAAACACAAAACTTTTGTAGTGTTTTAATCACCGGTCATCTGTGAATTGTGTAGCTTACAAAGTTGTTCTGTTCTTTTAAATTTAATTTTTGTGCTGTTTATGTTCTTGTTGGTGCCATTTTGTATTTTGATGTTTGATAAAATATAAACATTTACTACCGTGGCTATAACCTGCTAGTTGTTTGTGGCATTCTTTCTTCTTATGCTTTTTTTTTGTGCTTTTAATAATCTGTGTATCATACTCATCTGTCCTTTGCTTCTTCCCTGCTTCAATCTGGCTGTAGCAAATCTTTACGTCTCCTCAATGCGCATAAATTAACTAAACCTACCACAAGGTAATTCCGATTTTTAGTATCTGTCAGTTTCTATATGAAACTTTGCAAACACAAACATTTGTGATGATACATATATTCTGTGCCATAAATGAGAAAGTGGCCTATTTATTTGGTATGTACGTTCAATACCTAACCTGTCACAGCCATCTTAAATATTATCTCAACCATTTATATTCACATAAAGGTTGTTTGTTTATTTTTTTTTTACGTTTTTGAATCTTTTACTATAACTATTAAGTGGGGAAATATGTTAAAGTGTCGAGTTCTGAAAAGTGGTGTCATTATAAGTGGAGCAGTTACCATGGAAACTAATAAAATCAGCATCCACATCACTTTGGTGACCAGATCCCTTTTATATCTTTCCACCACCTTTTAGAACATGACACATTGATCCATTTCCCACATTCTCATTTTGCCCTACTGTGTAGTATGTAACAATATGATTACTATATTAAAAAAAAAAAAATGTATAGCGTGTGCGCTCCACAAATAATTACAGGAAACAAAAGAACGTTCCTATAAAAAATATATACCTTTAATAAAAAAAATACCAGCTAAAACAATGAAAAATAATTACCCTAGATATATTTAATAACTCTTGGGTGGGACATATAACACATTAAATAAACAATGTATCCAATTCTAACATTGGCTCATAACATATACTTCCCAAAAACTGCAACAGTTTCAATTAATACAGAAACAGCATGTTGCAGTCCAAATGGAAAGTAGATGTGAACACAAAGGGGACTGAGCAACTAAATGTTGCAAATCTTAGTGAAAAACCCTTTTATAACATTGCATGTAAATTGTATAAAAGCTGTAGGTAATGTAAGATACTGGATAAATACCCTTCTCTAAGAGAGAAATTCTCAAATATACAAAACCAACAATAATATTTGTATGGAAAAGTATAAAAAAATATATATAATAAAAACGTGCAAAAAAAATAATAATATCCAAATGTTCAAAAGGTAACCGCTGATATAACAGATGTAAAAGTACCTGACCTCTGGAGGGGGGAGGGGCCCAAAAACGAGGTGACGATCCAGATTATTCAAAAAAAGAAACAGCAGCTCAAAGATCAAAATGTGGTAATTAAAAAATGCTTGACTTGTTGATGAATGGTAGAACACATAGGATCTCAATGAAGGCAGTCACACAGGCAGTAAACCGTAGATATACTTGATGGATATCAGCACGCCAGTCAATCAATATAGATAACAGAGAGGAGGAAGGGTCTACGCGTGTTTCGTCCTCTTCACAGGACTTTCTCAAGACCTATTAAGCATAGGGTATTATATTTATCCAATTTTAAAGAATTATTCAAAGCTATACCAGGGTAAAATCCTGTATTAGGAGTATCAAGGACAAAAATAAGGGATTTTATTTTAACCCCTTAAGACCGCAGCCAAATGTACAAGTTGTGATCCAAAAAAAACGTAAACAAAACCTGGCATTTGCGCTATATGTCTGTCCAACCATAATTCACCTCTTTCATATTAAATGCACCCCCCATTATTATATATCATTTTATTCAGGGGAAACGGGGCTTTCGTTTAACATCAAATATTTAGGTATGGAACATAATTTAATATGAAAAAAATATTTAAAAAATGGGAGAAAATAAGAATTTTTTAAATTTTTTTAGTTCTACGTGACATTCTAACTGTGAATGTCATAATACTGTTTGCTTTTACTGCAATACAATACACATATTTGTATTCAGCGATGTCTCGCGTGTAAAACAGTACCCCCTATGTACAGGTTTTATGGTGTTTTGGGAAGTTACAGGGTCAAATATAGCGTGTTACATATTTCAGTTTTTTTACATTGAAATTCGCCAGATTGGTTACGTTGCCTTTGAGACCATATGGTAGCCCAGAAATAAGAATTACCCCCATGATGGCATACCATTTGCAAAAGTAGACAACCTAAGGTATTGCAAATTGAGTATGTCCAGTCTTTTTTAGTAGCCACTTGGTCACAAACACTGGCCAAAGTTAGTGTTAATATTTGAAAATGCAAAAAACTAATTTGAACGCAAATTTTGGCCAGTGTTTGTGACTAAGTGGCTACTAAAAAAACTGAACATACCCTATTTGCAATACCCTGGGTTGTCTACTATTGCAAATGGTATGCCATCATGGGGATAATTTTCATTCCTGGGCTACCATACGGTCTCAAAGGCAACCTGGCGAATTTTAATGTGAAAAAACTGAAACACAAACCTTATATTTGACTCTGTAACTTTTGAAAACACCATAAAACCTGTACATGAGGGGTACTGTTATACTCAGGAGACTTCGCTGAACACAAATATTAGTGTTTCAAAACAGTAAAACGTATCACAACAATTATATCGTCAGTGTAAGTGCCATTTGTGTGTGAAAAATGCAAAAAATGTCACTGTCACTGACGATATCGTCGTTGTAATATATTTTACTGTTTTGAAACACTAATATTTGTGTTCAGCGAAGTCTTCCAAGTAAAACAGTACCCCCCATGTACAGGTTTCATGGTGTCTTGGAAAGTTACAGAGTTAAATATAGTGCTAGACAATGTAATTCCCTGAACTTTTGGCCTGGGTTGGCAGGCAGGTCCTGCAAATTGTAATTAATAAAATGACCTAATTATGTAAAATTATTACATAAATATATGCGTAGAATTATTATATATATATATGTGTGTATATATATATATATATATATATATATGTGTGTGTGTATATATATGTATATAATTTTTTTAATTATTTTTATTTATATATAGGTATATACATAGTGATATATACGTATATACTTATGTATATAGATATATATATTATTTCGTTCTACATGTATTTTGATATCAATATATATATATTAATATTAAAATACACGTAGACAGTGTATGCATATTTATGTGTATGTGTGTATATGTGTGTATATATATATATACTTAGATCATATATATAATAAATATATATATATATGATCTAAGTATATATAATCTTATTTTTACACTGTTTTAACATTTTTTATTTTTTTTTCAGACAGCAGGGGGAGTACCTGTCATTAAAGGCACTCCCCCTGCTGGCAATGCCTTGGACGGCTATGCCGTCCATGTGATCGCGGGGTCCTCGCAAGGACCTCGCGATCACATGGCCCTGGGCGGCTGAAGAGGACGCAGGGGGACTCCCTGGGCTCCCAGGTAAGTCCCCCATACCGCGATCGCCGGCGTGGGATCGCCGGCGACCGGGTAAGTACATAAGATCGCAGGACGTACTATGCCGTCCTGCGGCTTTTAGAGCCACCAAAATAAGGACGGCATAGTACGTCCTGCGGTCTTAAGGGGTTAAAGAAACACTATAGTCACCAAAACAACTTTAGCTTAATGAAGCAGTGTTGGTGTATAGAGCATGCTTTGGAAGTTTCACTGCTCAATTCTCTACCATTTAGGAGTTAATCCACTTTATTTTCGTTTATGCAGCCCTAACCACACCTCCCCTGGCTGTGACTCACACAGCCTGCATGAAAACAAAACAAGATATGTAACTTACTTTAAAAGTTTTAACTCCTGTTCTGTAAATTGAACTTTAACTACATACAAGAGGCTCTTGCAGGGTCGAGCAAGCCATTAACAGAGCAGGAAAAAAGACATTCTGAACAGAATTCACAATAAAGTGTAAACATTAGATGACCCTTTACAGGAAGTGTTTAGGAAGGCTGCGTAAGTCATGTGCAGTGAGGTGTGCCTAGGGCTGCATAAACCAAGTGATTTAACTCCTAAATTGCAGAGAATTAAGCAGTTAGACTGCATGGACATGATCTATACACCAAAACTGCTTCATTATGCTAAAGTTGTTTTGGTGACTATATTGTTCCTCTAACTAAGCTGCTTGCACAATGTTGGCATCTTGTCTAAAATTTAACAATTTCCATGACCAATCTCTTCGGCTTGGCACAATCATGGTAGCAACGGGCATTGAGTGCACAGGGCACTAACTAGAGTGGGTAAGATTGCACAGAGTGTGGAAGGGGTTGATGGAGGCAGTTCTGGGATCTTCTGGGGCTTGAGGTTTCACACTGGTTACTCTGCAGGCATGTGGTAGGTATTGAAATAGTTTCATACATTCACTTGCTAGTTGAGGCACTAAGGCTGTAAGAAGAATAAGTTGTCGAGTGGATTCAAAAGGCAGCACTGGCAATCCAGAAGTATTTTGATAGAGCAGAAGGTTACCCAAACATCACAAGACTGATGGAACCAGTACAAGTGTGTGTGTGTGTGTGTGTGTGTGTGTGTGTATGTACGTGAGTTTAATATTACCTGGAGACTTCAGAGGATAATTCACTTTGACTAGTAAGGGAGTTACACACACCTGCTTAATCCATTTGTATGTCTGCAAAATACATGTTTCTGCTCAGAAATCACAAAAGAAAATTGCTTAGTTAACTTAGCTGTAAAACAGGAATTGGAACTTCAAATGTTAAGGAACTCCACATTACGTTTTACCCACATTACGTTTTTAGTTCTACATTTCTCTGTTTTAGCAAGATGTTTTATTTTCACCATAGTTTGTGTTAACCAAAACTTATGGCTAGACCTTCATTTTTATAATGTTTTTAGATTCCTAGACAGTGTTTGGGTATTATTTTTGGAATATGTGGAAGTGTTTTCCAGGTTTTATAAAAATTCTAATGGATTTTGTTTATTTCATTTTGTTTAGGAAGTATTTAGTAAGATTTAGTAAATGTATGTAATTTGTATCGTTTTGGAATGTTGTGCGTAAATACCCTACATACTCTCTCACTCCAAAACCACACTTTCTTTGTTCACACATCTCAAAGTGCAGAAATAATTTTGATAGCAGTGATGTATCAACGAAGAGAAGTGTTATAATAGGAGTTTTTATTTCTATTCGAAATAAGAATTTGTTGAAATGAGGGACATAAATTTATAAAGCTTTAGGTCCCATGATCACTTGCCAGCCTTAAAGTTCATGAGAGTTGTAGTCTAAGTATGTATATCCTTCCTATCACATATAACACAACTAGATAATTTCATATATATAAGGTTCTATACAGACTACACCATATGCAGACGTTCAAAAAATAGAACAGTGTTTTTTGGATTCTTTTGGCTTTCATTCATAAGAAAAATGTGTAAGATCTAATGGTTATCTTTGGAGAATATTATTTTTATTTAATTTTTTCTATGACATTTTGTGATTTAAATTTTCTAGGTATTCGCTTATAGTACTGTCACTGACCGTGTTTACTTGTTTTTAGTAATGTCAAGAGAACCAATTCCACAGAACGCATCTCTACTGGAGGTCGCAGAGAAAGCGCAGGAGATGCCAAAAATGCTCGGAATCGTGCAGGGTCCACTAGCAGCTCATCCAGTGGCAAAAAAAACAGTGAGAGGTAGGTGGAAATAAGCAAGATCAAATGCAATAAAATGAATGATTTGAAACAAACGTGTCCTCTTTTTAAGAGCCTGTTGAATGAGTGATACCACATATCTGAGACGGTAAAAATTTAAAAATAAAATAGAAGTGAAATATAGGGATAAGACTTTTGCAATATACTATGACTTTTCTGTCAGCGATTCTCGGAGCGACTTTGAAAGATTCTATAAGAATGACTTCTGCATCAAAAAATTTCTACAAAAAAAATTATGCGTCACCTGCGAAAAAAATATTGATACAGGAGTAAAATTTTTAGGCACTTTTTTATAATGCATAGAAACCCTCAAAAATCCATATGCTCTTAAGCAAACAATATCAACATTGTTTGCTGTTAAATTTCCTTTTCTTCAAGTTTGCTTATTCCTAAATAGGAGCCCCAAAAAAACCTAATGGATACTGATGATCTGCAATCTTTTTATAGTTTCAGTCTCTCAAAGGAGACAAACGATCTCTTCTAGAATTTCCATGGTCAATAGGTAATGACGTAATGAAAACTGTTCTGTGCTCTTGGCTACCGTAGGACATCTGTTTGTGAAATGATGTACGCCAAAGAATATAATCTCCAACACATTTTCTCAACCTTTCTTTGTATTCTTTAGATCATTGCAACTCATGCATTAATTTTAATTTACCAACTCATTCAAATAAAGTATGATGGTCTACTTACTAGTGATGGGGAGGGGGGCTATTTACTAAAAAGTTAATTGTGAATTGTCTGGAACTTAAAGTGAATTTCAAATATAGGCTAAACCTGGATTATAAACAATCTCCAAGCTAGTTAAAATGGCATTCACCCCCGCCACCTCCCCCCATAGACTACTTTGTCTCAGTATTTTTTTTCTACACCTGGCACTGGGCATAGTTACTGCCATTTAAGGGTCACAGTCCCAAGCCATCACCAGTGACGACTGCAGGGATTTGGCTCTGTCAATAGAGGGTTCCAATCTCTATAGACCTCAATGCTGTACTCTCCCACATGCACAAGAGAACAGCAGTCAAGTTGGTTCCTGGTGTCAGGAACAGAAGAAGAACGGCCGAAAGAAGATGGCGGTGCCCGCAAGTGACTAGTTCAGATCCTTAGACCATAATATTACCACTTTTCAATTTCCAGTTGAATTTCTAGTTCATTTGAAATAAACCATGCATTTCTGGCAATTCACACTTCAGTGAATAACCCTGTCAGTTGTAAAATTAATCAAATTGTAATTATCTAAATTGAGTCATTCTGAATTCAGTTTGCAATCATTCCAAGGTTAAAGAGGAACCGTCACATCCCCGATTTTTGGCTCAACCAAATGGCTAACTAAAAGTAAACTGTTTGCACTAAAATGTTTTTAAAACTCTTTATATTTTCATTCAATTAAATTTTACATCCTTTGTCGGGTGACACTGAGCAAAGCTTGTAAATTGGTGAACACTTGCATGGCGCATGCATGCAAATGGCACTGCAGAACCAAATGCCGAGCACGCTTGCAGAATTCTCTCCTTTGATGCTTGAGCTTGCTTGAGCGTGCCCAAAGCATCATTGGGCGAGGAAATTACCCAGAACACAAAAGTGCAGTGGAGGCCATTTTTTTTTCTTTTCTTTTTTTTCTTTTTCTTTTTTTAAATGTATTTATTTTTTATTTTAGCAAATTGAAAAACAGATTTAAAAAACATGAACCAAATTAATTGAAACAATTTGGAAATGTTTATTCTCCTGCTTGTCTAATACGGCCTAGGTTTGGGGTCCATTTTGTCAGTTTAATGAATAAAATACTATTTTTGCTACAAACATCTTTCATTGAAAAGGTTAATACTGTGTGAGCACAGGCGGATGGCCCCACCGCACAATATATTTAGTTTGGAATTTGTCTAAGTAACAACTTCCTATGATGTTATTTATACTGTGTTTTCAAATAGCAATGTTTCTATCCAAGCATCTTCCTGCACAATCGTTGTCTTTCTTTTTATCAGTGACTTACACATTACACGTCATATAATCAGGAAACGAACAGTGACTATGTTTGGATAAAGTGACTCCAAGCATAAAAAAAGGTCAAAAAAGCACTGAGTATGTTTTACAGGATTATTCATTAATGTGTGAATTTTAGGACAGGGTTATTTAAAGTGAATTTAAGGTCAAAATAGCTCAACTGGGAAAATTCTCCCAGTCAGCTATCCCTTCAGTTCAGCTACTTTGTCCTTCAGTTTGAAATTCACTTTTAATCCCCCGCAACTTTTACTTAGTGGATAACCCTGAATGTTTTAAATTTATAGGCCAAAATAACTAGTAAATAACTAATTGAGAGTTATAGGTGGCCAGGCATTCACACTCGGGCATCATTCTAATAATTCTAATTTTTACTCTCATCATTCTAATTTATATTCTACAATGCTTAACAATATTAAAGGGAAACTATAGTTGTTTACCTGGCACTATAGCTCCCTATAGTACCCTCTCCCTTGTGCCCTGCATCCGGTGTTGCAGAATGTGTTAAAAACCAGTTCTGCCACTTACCTGATTCCAGCACCGATGTCACTCGGCGCTGGTTCAGGCTCCGCCTCTGCTCCTTCCCCACTGGCTGATGAACTAATGCGCATGCAGGATGATGGCCGTGCTCGCATTAGGACTTCCCCCATAGGAAGGCATTATACATTGTTTTCCTATAGACTTTCAGGTGATGCTGGATGTCCTCAGGGTTTGCCCCTTTGCAGGGTTAAGGGACCTGGGACACTGCACCAAGACTACTTCAATGAGGTGAAATAGTCTGGGTGCCTATAGTGTCCAGGGCCATATTAATAGCCCATTGGGCCTGGTGCTGACAATTATGATGGGCCTAATTGTAGAATTGTATCGACAGAAAACACTAAAACAGTCATACCTCCCAATCATCCTGTATCTGGTGAAGGTGTTGCTGCAGGGAAACTCGCAGGATATAGCTTTAAGAAAGCACATACCCTATGCTAATGTCTTGCTTTCATCTTTCAAGTAAATCCATACCCCCAAACTGCAATGTCCCCTAAAGCAGGCTTTCGTTATGCGGTGTAAAAGGGCCACTGACGCAAATCACGTTACCAGAACAGCCTTAGGGGCAATCATGACCCAAAAAATCTGCCAAAAGAATTACGTCAGCCTGGCATGAATGCATGTCAGGCTGCTTGGCATAAATTTGTCTAATGATTCGCTCGCTGCACGCTTTCTAAGGCACTGTCCCCTAGCACTCACTTGTCCACCCCTCTCCTAACCTCCTTACTAGCAGGCAGAATATCCTGGTATGCAGTCTGGGGCAGAGAAAAGATGTGTGTGTGTGTAGTGAGTGTAGAAGAAAGCGAACATGCCACAGTGTTAGAGACTGAAGCAGCAAGAGCATTTACATAGTGTGCAAAGTCAGCTTTCCTACATCCACATGTGAAAAGTAGTAAAAATAAATAATTAAAAGAAACATTTTTAATTTTGGGGGGCAATGGGCTTATTCCATGTGCATGGGCCCGCAGCTGCAGCTCCATCAGCCCCTATGTTAATCCGGCCCTGATAGTGTCCCTTTAAAAGATTACACAAACAAACAAAAAAGATTAAATAAAAAAGGAAGTTATTGACAAACAAGATAAATTGACAAGTGGTAAAGAGGACTGTACTCTTACAAGCCTAAAATCTAGAATTCAAAGACAATGCTATATTTTAGACCAGAGAAGCCAAGGTGAAAACATAGCTTGCTTCCAATTTGGATATAGTCCCAATCCTGCTGTTTTGGCTTAAAATGTGAAATTGTTTAATCCCGGATGCTCTTTAAAAAAAAAAAAAAAAAAAATACATAAAGCTGGCCCCCACTTCCACATTTTCTGGTATTGTTTTGGTTGCAACAGCCTGTGAGACTTTTTTGTTGTTGCACCTGATCACTTGTTTGAGCACAACTCTAACGTGACTCCCTCGCCCTGCACAATACATTTTAAAAGTGGGGTGAGTTGGTTAGGAAGGTATCCTGTTTGATTTCTATTAACCAAGAACTGAAAAATGATGGCCTCCTATCCTTAGTAAATAGACGTCAAGATATGGCATAATCTTACCATGAAAGAATCGTTCATAACACCATAGCCACTTGTTTGAAAAACTTAACTCTATGGAGAAACACTTGGCCACGATTGGCAAAATAGTTACACTCTCAGCACGTTTGTAGAAAATGACATTGGGTTTTTCACTCTCTTCTGTCTTTTTATCCTTTCTTCTCCCTCTCCTCTACTCCTTTTTTTTTTTAATTTATTTATTTTACTCTCCCGTTTTTCACAAGCATCCCGCACATTAATCTCCAAGTATTAGGTACTCTTGTCTTTTTGGTCTGTTGGGTTTTAAATATTGTTGCCTGTCCTATCTAATGATGTGTTGTGTTTTATGTAGTTTTTTTTTTTTTTAATTTAACTTGTATTTATTATTTTTCTATTCTTGTTTTTCAGCAAACCCAAAGAACCAATGTTTAGCGCTGGTGAGTGCCTCAATGTATGTCTTCTTCAGTTGTTCTTACTACAGCACCTATACTGGTCCTGGGTTATAAAATATTTTCCATATGGTTTAGTCGCAGCGATAGGCAACCTTTGGCACTCCAGATGTTCTGGACTAAATCTCCCATGATGCTTTGCCAGCAATATGGCTAAATTATATGTATTCACTCTTTGTATTTTTACTGAAAAAGGCTGCAAATTGAAAGGACATGAGACTTCTGTGATCTTAATTTTCTTCCTTATTACCACAGGCCAGGGGTATCCAACAGGTGTCCTGCAGATTAGACTACATTTCCCATAATTCCCATAACCAGCCACATAGTGAATGTAAATTAGAGAAAACCTTCATAACTAGTCCTAAGTGTTGAATTTGAAAGCCCAAAATAGGGACTGTCCCTCCTATGTAGAGACACTTAAGAGGTATGCATTGTTGAAGAAGTTATCATCTGTTATAACATGATTTCTTACTGGTAATCTAAAAATCACACTTCTAACTTGTCTTTTACGATGTACTTAACACTGTTAATGAGAAATAATTTTCATCAGAACTATTTAATTGCTTTGGAAAATAAACTTTAAATCATGATTAAAGACAAACTGTTACCCCAAGGGTTTTGCTAAATTTTTATGTTTTATTTATTACATACTCCCAATTTACTTTTGATTTAAGGTTTCCGGTAATATAATGCAAATTATGCTTACAGAATAAAACCGATTTTTACAAATGTTTATTATAAGACATCATGGAAGAGTGGATGTTATACATTCTTAACTCAATAACAAATGTATAGCTCACGGGAAGACAAGTGATAGCAATATGTGAGAAGATGAAAGGTCTAAATGAAGCGAAGGGGGAATCTATCCGGATGAAGGCCAGTAGAGGATGTGGGGCTAGCTATGACAAAAATATATATTTTTTTAATTTTTTTTTTTTATGTTTTTTGGGGGGGGGGGGGGGATTGCATCCTATGCAATGCTGTTCTGGTACAACCTGGCATGTGATGCCAAATACTTTGACCCACGTGATGCCATACGGAGGGGGTCATTGTAATAGTGTACATATGGCACTATGGAAACAATGCCCACATCAACTCCTTAGAAGTAGAAACCTTAAAGCTCGTGTTTCCAGTGCTGCTGCAGCAATTATTATGTTTAAAGGAACACTACAGCATTAGGAGTACAAACCTATTCTTAATGGTATAGTTTTAATCTTTGTATTTTGGTACACCCCCTCTCATGGGAAGGTTTGAAATGTGAGCATCACTTGGCTTTCAGCACATGCCACTATGGTCTCCACGATGCCGCTCTGCCTCTTTGGCTGAGGTCACCAATGTTGAAGATCTCGGCCAATCCAATGTTTCTTCATAGGGAAACTCTGGGAGGCTAGTGCGCATGCACATAAAAATGCTGCTCTGCATCAATTAAATGCTTTTTATGAAACCGTCAGATTGAATAGACAAGTTTAACTTTGCAATTGGTGTGGAATCGCCTTTAGTGACTGTCCGAAAGCCAGTCACTAGAGGCATGCTAACCCTTCAATGTAAACATTGCCGTATCTTCTAAATGGCAATATTTTCAGTTGCAGTGCTAAACATTCACAGGAATAAATATTTCCGCATATCATTTATTTTTGCTGCTTTTTTATAAATTAATTTGATGTGGACTCATCAGCAGAGCGAAGTATTGGATTTGTTGCTTTTCACAGAGAAGCATTATGTTGGTGTATCGTGGAGTGTACTCAGTGCAATTAAATGGACTTAGATCATCAAGCCTGATGATTTCACAGTAGAATAATTAGGTTGCAGTGAGGAGTCTCTCGGTGCTGGATTACTGGTGAATTTAATCATGTTTTTAAGGGATTGTTTTCATGTTTGTGTTTTTTTTTTCGTGGGGCGTAATAATCTAAACTGATAAAGGTACACATCTAAAAATAAATTTGTAATATATATATACATACATTTAGATTGGGCTTTCATTTTTCTTGGCTTTGAATATCAAAGCTGTCTGTTCTTATCTGCCTGGGTTTGAAGCACCTTTTAATGTTTAAGTTAAACATTCTGTTTGGTATGTACCCATGGAGACCGTTCTAAATAACTAGAAAGAGAATATTTCCCAGTATCAGTTACTGGATTCAAACGATGACAGTTGAGTTTATTGGTTCAAATTAAATTACAGAATGGCTTCTGGAGCTAGTTACATGCACAGATCCTGCTGCAGAGAATTTTAAATTAAACTTTGAATAGTTTTATCGGATAATTACTAGGTTACTTCCTGCCTTTTGATTGTGTGTGCTTTCTTCGTCATAAAACGTTCCCTGAAAAATTACTCCACCAATTTTATTTTGAGAATGAAAACATAAATTTATGATTGCCAATATATGACAAATACCACATTTTTTTTCTTTACGAGCATTATTCTTCCTTTAGACCGGCCACTCATTTTTAATTTTTTTTTTAAAATATGAGCATGTTCACTTGGTCCTTTCATGGTATTGTCTCTACTACATGATAAATTGGGGAATCGGATCATTTGGATCAAGGTACCATAATCACATCTTTACCAAGACTTCTCTTTCTGTCTCTGTAATCACAAGGGAAGCGCCGTGTGACTCACTGCAAAGGTAGGAATCTCTTGTCCTAACCCATAGGCTCTCTGAGCAGTACTGTTGCCAAGGTGACCAGATTTTCATTACAAAATCCCTTGTAACACTTTGCAAAGAATAACTGAAACGGTTAATAAGTAGATGTAGCTCAATGTAATCCGGTAGGGATTTAATTGGCCGTTTCCCTGGGATAGAAAGTGTGGATTCACCATATACAATATACACTTAAAAAAATAACTCTCTATTTCTCATTCAGTAGTCTGTTTAATCTTGGCAATTTTCAAAACCGTGCTTGCTCAGGGAGCCGTATGGGATAAGCGCACAAAAAATAGCTTCCTAAACCAGTTTTTAGAGACCCCTTAGAGTTTGCTTTGTGTTCTTTTTTTCTTTTTTTTGCTATTTTATTTGTTGAAAAATAGTTTGAAAGTCTTTAGACATATGTAACTTGGACTGGTGCTATAAGAAACATTTCATATTTGTTCATATTATCATCCTAAAAAATCTAATTTTTCTACAAGTGGTTTAAAATGGAATGTAAAATAAAAGTAGATTTTTTTTCATTTAAGTTTTTTTTAAAGAAATGTAATTAATTTGTTTTTATAAATCCCTTTTTTATAATTTTACTTGATGGTGCCTTGAACTGTAGATCCCAATAAATCATGGCTTCTTCCAGTGAGATTTATTTTTAGAGTAGGTATCTGCATGGAGGTTCTCTGAATTAAAATTGAATTTGCATTTATTTTAATATCTCAAATCCTAGAGCATCTTTGTCCCACACACCTAGTTTTTTACATTATAGAGATGCACGGCACAATAAGAAAAAATAAAATTACCATCTAAACTAAAAAATACTAATTAGAAAAAAAATAAGAAACAAAATTATATATTATCTCTGATGATAACTGTGCAGTATTAATACACCTCACAAAAATTCAAATCGCCAAAGAGGAGCATTCATGTTTTACGGAGGATGAATCATGTAGGGTTAAATCAAAACTAAAGTATCTTAACATAAATTCACTAAATTCTAAACATGTTAATTGTGGTTTTAAAAACACATTTTGATTGTGAGTTTTATTGTTGTGAAGCTGTTCTACACATAGAGGCTCAACAAAATAGGGAGCTTATAGAAAAGGGACAAATGGTGGAAGAGCAGAATAGAGGGATTTGTGCCTTCTAAATAAGAGATTTGTTTAAAACTTTTTTTTTAATTTTTTATTTGTGTTCACAATTATACAATACAGTAAAATAGCCAGTACAACCATAATGTGATAAAACGTTAATAGGAATTAAGTTTATCCGACCTGCCCATAATTAACACCGTGCGACCAGGCGGTTTCTGCTGTGACCGTCATGGCTAGAAGTCCATAATAGACAAATGAAAGCTTGCAGTTATCGCCCACTATACTTCAAATACACCGGCACAGGAGAGAGGGAAAAAAAGAGGAAGGGGAACATGTATGTATACCCCGAGATTGGGAAGCCAAGCTGCATGTTAATAATCTAAAGCTGCTAGTGGTGGAAAGGGCCGAGGAGGAGTGTAAGCATTTTTGGCCCCCACAAGGCATATGTAGAAGCAGCAAGTTAAGTTGAGCAGCAGTTGGTCAGATAACGGTTGAGTCTGTCCCAACATGGCTGCTCGGTCAGATAAAAAAATATATAAATACATTTTCTCAAAAAAAAATACACAAATATGAACATAATTTAAAACAAGATAATGAAATGTAATAACAATTTTTTTTATATATTAAAAAAAACAAGAAGTTAATGCTGAAGACATTTGTCCCTTAAAGCCTATTATTTCCCAGATGTTTTTGAATTTTCTAGAGAACCTTAACATGTTAAAATGACTTCTTTTTATGAATTGATTTTTTTTTAATTTTTCAAAAGGAGAAACCCACATAAATATAACCTAGTTTAAGGTTCTTTAGTATATTTAGATCTCCAGAATCCCTTCTCTAAGATCTTTACATTTTGGGTCAAAGATGGTGATTCAGGGTTTGATATAGGGATACACCCAAAGGCACTTAGAAAAATAATGGGAGTGATATATTTCTTGTCACATAACACTGTTACCTAAAGGATTGATCAAAATGAAATGCTTCTCCTATGCACCTTAAATTAAATCTGTAGAGCGTTGCAACACATTGCCTAAATTCTAGTAGTACGAATTGTATGTGTTTTAAAAAAAACAACTTTGCTGTAAGTCAGTGACTCCCAGTCCCAGTCCCCGAAGCACGCAAACCATAAGAATATTGGTATTCCTCGGTTCTATTCCAATGAGTGTACTGACATAATAATTGATGTGCTTAAGGACTGGGTTTGGAGCCACTGCTCTGGGTATCACTAATGAGGCTGTGTATTGCTCATTTTAGAGAATGGCTTGGTTTATATTTTATATCTAATATTATAGCAGTAGTACCCTTTTCTTTATGCCTTTTTTTTAAATAGTATTCGTCTCCAGTTAACCTGTTATGATGCAGAGTAGCTTTTTTTTTTTTTAATCTGGCAGTGAAATGCTAGTTTTACCCCTTTGTTTTTGTTACAATATTGCTATATATAATTAACCCTTATGGCATTTTTGTTTTACTTTTGCACAATTCCTCTCCCTGTTCTTTCGCATTATTTTATTTACTTCCCCTCATTCTCTCTTATACCCTTTTTCTTTAATAGTTTGCCACAACAATTTTTGTTTGAGAGAAAGAGACAGATAAGTCACAACTGTATCCTTTCTCTGTAACTAAACCATTCTCAAGTACAGAAATAAATTTGGCAATTGGAAATATAATGGAATGGCGAGTCCAAAATATATTGGAATTAGTTTGACATAAAATAATTGAAGACTTTAAAGTGGCTCTGATATATATATATATATATATATATATATATATATATATATATATATATATATATATATATATATTTTTTTTTTTTAAACTTTTATTGTAATTAAATTATGCAAAAATCTGGCAATGTTTTTTGTTTTTCATTTTTTATTTTTTATTTTATCCTATTCAGTTATTAAGTAATTTGTTTATTATATGGTCCTTCTTTCGGAGGATTCGATCAAAATGTCGATTAGCTTCCAATTCTCAAATATTTTCTATCTGCATACAATTTTTATTATTCTTATTATCATTTATAGCGTATACACAGCACTTTACAGCTATATAATGGAGATATAAAACAAATATTGCATACAAAGTAGTGATGACATAGACAAGCGGTGAAGATGACCCTGCTCAAACGAGTTTACAATCTACACAAACCTTTAGTGTTGGCTTACCCCAGCCATCAGTCGAGTTAAAGCCAAATAATATTTTGATACTGCAAGCATGAAGAGATACCCGTAGAACCAGTACAGATACATTAGTCTTGATAGCCAGTAGTCCTCACCCAAATATAATTTTATAACTGGAAACTTTTTTTAAAAAATTTAAACAAAACATATTGCCAGATTTTATCACACAAAACAACAAAACTGCACAGAGACACTTTTAAGTAGTAGATGTGATATCCTAGTCCGCTTCCCATAACTACAAATTGAAAGGTTGTCCATTTACTCCTTTAACCTCTTCATTGTGCCCTTCAAATTCTTTTTTTTTTTTTTTTTTTTTTTTTTTTTTTTTTTTGTGGTTCCTTGTTCACTTAATCTAGTAACCGTGCAGGTATTACTGGCTTCCAACCTGCCTGATACCTTTAAGAACAAGATTGAACAACTTACCGAAGAGCCGGATTCATCCAGTTCTGAATATGGACAATTGGCATCAAATGCTCCAACTGTACTGTCTTTGCCCCTGTCGAATAGCCTCAGTCAGCCCAATATCTCCTTCCCAAGATCTCCTAGCTTAAAAAGCCCAAAGTCCTCTTCCAGTGGCTACTTTCAGCTTTGCTATTAACGGTTTTGTTTACTGCTTCAATCTTTGCATGGCTATTAATGTCAAAATGTTCAGCTAGCAAATATGTTTTCGGTGGAGAATTTAATTTATAATTTTTTGGGATTTCTTATATGTATGTTTTATCTTTTTGTATTTCTGTTTGTAATTTTAGGGGGGCGGTCGCACATTTATAAATGTTGGCTTGGAATTTTTTTTAGTGCTCATGTAAAAAAAATACTGGGTTGTAAAAAAAAAAAAAAAAAAGTACATATTGTAAGGATTTTTTTTCTGATTTGTGTTACTACATTTTTTAGTTCTGCTTGTTAAATAGCATGTCAAGTTTTTTTGCGTGTTATCTTACAGCTACTGATTTTTTAACTGTACGTGCATGTTAATTTTAATAATTTTATTAAAGAATTCCTACAATTTTTGTTGTCTTGTGTTTTTTTTTTTTTCTTTTCATGGTTTGTTTTAAATTTCTTTTTTCCAAAAATTAAATTTTACCCCTTTCCAGATTAAAGCACACCTCTTACATGTGTTTATGTTGATGTTGCCTCAAGCAGAGTTGCCAGATTTCTGAATTGCAAAGAAAACTGAATTTTTTACATTTGTATATTGATCGTAAATAACACAATATTTTCTGTCTTGTTTTTGTTTGTGTTTTTAGAGGAAGGTTACATAAAAATGTTTTTGCGAGGACGTCCAGTGACCATGTATATGCCCAAAGACAACATTGAATTGTACAATTTGGAAGCAAAGAATGAACTTCCAGCTAAAAAACTTAAACTGGAATGGGTGTATCCTTTTTTTAAAAGCTTTGTGAAAGGCAAACATTTTGTGATGTTGGCCAAAACAATACAGAAAACAAGTAGCATGTAGATGTTTTTTGTTAACCATGTGGAATTAGAGGGCAAGCTTTCTGGATCCCTAAATTCTATCAGCGAGGCGTTGCTGTGTTGTGACCTGCCCAAAGAAGAGGTTTGTTTTTGGGAGGGGGAGGGGGAGAGGGAGAGAAGTGTCGAAAGTTGGACTAACAATATGTGGACCTCTAGCTCCCAAAATACCTTTTCATGTGTTGTAGTTAGAGGTGCCTTGTTCATGACCCAAGACTCAATTTTATATTTTTGGATAAACCTTTAAAAAAAAAAAAAAATTCTAAATATTAACTCACAAATATCACATGATGGCAACAAAATAAATAAATAGGGGCGGGGCCGAGCCGCCGAGCCGAGTGGCAGCCATCTACACGAGCTCTGGCTATTAGCTGCTTAAAACATTAATAAATGAAAAGAGAACCCACCAGAACCTGGTGAAAAGATGGATAACTATGTGAGGACATGCCCAGGAGTAAAGGGACATGCCAATTGCCATGCTGGCAGCCCAAACCGGGTGGGAAAAAACCCTGAGGCCTGGGACAAACGACGACCGTAACACGCAATAAAAAAACGAAGGATGGGGTCCCGGCCTGGCCCTGCTCCCCCCCCCCCCCTGGCTGGGGGGGGGGGGTGATCCCGGCCCAGGAGTCCAAGCTTCAAAAACTGGAGAATTACCAGGCGCGTGGAGCTTGCCCGCGCGGAGTTAAAATGGCCGCCGGACTACTCACACCGACACAGCCACACGGCGTGCCATGCTTACAAATGCCAGAGTACCACGCTGAGACACCTCGACCCCCGAGGTGGTAGACCCCGCGGCTGAACTCCCCCGGGTGGCAAACTGATCGGCATGGAGCCGGCCCAGGTGTCAGGGTACCTGTAGTCTCTGCCTCAAAGGAGGTGAGAGACTTAGACGTTTATCCTCCCAGAGGGGTTGCTTCCTCCGTTCCTCGCGGTCCTCTCGGCCATTTACAAGCCGACCGCGAGGGATCCACTTCCTTATATGACGCGACGCTCAGTAGTCGACGTCATGACGCCAACCCGGGTCGACCTGTCAGTCAAGTCCCGAGCACTAATCAGGACTCGTCGGGGGCGTGATTACCCTCTAGAATCTAGGTATAAAGTAAGGCTTTCGGCATCTGCTCATTGCCCTGTCGTGGTTCTAGCCTGTCTAGTCACTCAGCGCTCTTGTATTCTAGTTGTCTCTTTGGTTCTGACCCGGCTTGTTTGTACTACCCTGTTTATCTCTGTTACCCTTTGACTCGGCTTGTTCCTCGCTTACCTGTCCTCTCGTTCCCTTGACCTCGGCTTGTCTCTGACTATTCTCTACTTACTCATTACGTTAAGTCCGGCCATTCTAAGGTCCGGTATACGTACCTACCACCTGTTTGTACTCTGCGTGTTGGATCCCTGTCCCGATCCTGACACCAGGTCCCTGGATTAGGTGGTGGTCTGGGAGAACATGCCCCTACCTTTGTGAGCCCTGTGGAGCTGAGATGCGCCGGCCCCCCGGCACCAAGCATGAGACCGGAGGCGGGTGAGGCAAACCAGAGCTGGAGCTCCAGGGGGGCTCCGATGCAGCTGGGGAGGTGCAGGAGACGGGGGTCCTGCGGACTCTACGGGGGGGTGCCCACAGCGTGACGGAGCTTTTGGCTGATTCGGGGGCATGCCTTGAGGGGGGGGAAGGACTGGAGGTGCGCCATATTGGGGGTGTCTGGGGGACTTGGATGTGGGTAACTTGCCCAGCATGACCATGCATACCTTGTGTGGACTAGTGGTGAGGCTACATCGAAGAGCAGCATACAAATGCTTATATTGCCTCAACGCAAGCAGAAGCCATATCACTAGGAAGTCTGTAGGGGTGGTCGGAAGGCTGATTCCAGGCGGGATGGCCCCCGCATGCTGGGCGATAAAACGCCTCCTCCAGTGAAGTGACTCCAGTCTACATATTGATCTGACCCAGTTAGACGGCATTACGGTCCGACAGGGCCACCCGGCCGTTCTACAGTTCGCATTTACTTATTTTTCTTTACTTTATTATTTCCACGCATGCATTTAATTTTTACACCGGTAGCATCATTATACAGGCCCTTTAAGAATTCAGGGAACGTTAGCTGGCCAGTTAAGCGTATAAACTGCTTCTGTGTCTTCAGAAATGATTGCATACTCATTTTATGGCATACCTAAGTTGCCATTGCCTAGCTGCTGCAAAGATGTTAAACTATGTGACCTGTCTGCACCAGGCCTCTGAAATCCGTTAGATTGGGAAGCTTTAATATCTAAGATTGCGCTACCAGGCCGCTATACATCGCAATATACCTTTATTCTTTAGTTGGGTAATATATGCTTAATTCAACCGATGACCTTGCTATTTACATTTTAGAGCCCCCCGGGGGCAACCGCTTAATACCGTTTATTATTGTTAACTAGATAGCCATACAGATGTCATATATAACGTATGTTGACATGCTTACACTTTACCTTGGAGCGCATGCACCTGGCTCGAGAAGAACCTGCTTCACGCATACAGACCTGAACATTTAGCCACGCAATTAAGCACATTCTGCACTTATCGACCATTTCATACTGTCAAGGAAAACCTCTTGGCTAAGTAGTGTCTACGTTTTCAACAAATGTGTTTTTAGCAAAATGTACTTTATCATATTTATCAAGAGTAAAACTGCTTATATTCTATGGCAAAGAGCTGAATCTGTACCTGGTGTTAACTATGATCTGAACAAATATTGGGCAACAAGCTACAGAGGCACTCTAAGCAACAAAACAACTTTTGCTAATGAAGTGGTTTTGGTGTATAGACCATTCCCCTGCAATCAATTCTCTGCAATATGGGAGTTAAACTGTTTGTTTATACAGCCCTATTCACACCTCTCTTGAGACTAACACAGCCTCTCTAAACATTTCCTGAAAAAGTCTACTTTTTTTCCGCTTCCCTTATTTCCTAGTGTGCTTTAGTTTAGAATGTCTTATCTACTGCTCTGTTAGTAGCCTGCTAGAGCCTGCAGCACATCCTGCGTGTGTTTATAGTTCAATTAACAGCAGAGAAGGTTTAGACACCACAGGTCCCATCTCATTTTGCCTCCTGTTCCATTTATGCTTGACATACTGATAAGTGGGGTCATGCAAATTCGTTGAGCTTGGCTCTAGGCAGTCACTGATTAGTAGAGCAGGAAAATCAGAACTTCTAAAGTAAACACACTGGGCTGTCGGCTCTCTTTAAATCTGGATTTTTGCCTTGGTACAATGGAGTCAATGTTGCATTACTTATGTAGTAATGTAGTTGAGATATATTGTGCAGTATTCTAGATGTTGTATGTTTGTAGCTACACAAGCGTAGTTGAATTGAAATGTTGATGACCCAGAGCCAGATGATGCTTTAGGCACAGAGAGGCAGAGCATCATGGGAACTCTAGTTCAACAACTGGTGGGAAGTTGCAAAAGTCTTCAAACCAGTTCTAAAGATCATGCAGTGGCTCCGGTTACCTTGAATAATACTGAACGTTACATTCCTGAATCCATTGTTGGGTCCCAACTCCATGTCGGAGAACCTCTGGCTTAATAATTTCTGAATTCTTTTTTATATTTAACTGCATTGAAGAACCCACATGTGCAGTTTTATATGAAAAATTACCCAGTGTCCTTAGTGCTTCTTAACCACTTCACAAGTTATGGCTACCGGGGCCGAGACTGTCGCAGCAACCTCTACCTTCTGCCTACCGGTGAAACTGTGTATTTCATTGCATCAGTAGTTGTATTGTATAACGTGGAAGAACAGCTGCAAAGACATTACACTGGCCACAATGATGACATCAAGTGGTAAGTCCATATGGCTAGAAAATAAAGGTCAATTTGTAAATATATTAAGGGGCTACATTGCTGTACTGCTGGTGTTCTTTGCAGTGTACCTTCAGTTAGGCTCTCATACCTTGCATGTAACATTTTATTTGTTTAACTTGTTTGTACATCTGTTGTACTGTGCTACAGAATATGTTGGCACTATTAAAATAATAATTATAATTAAAGATTTTTTTTACAGAATTAGTTTTTATACATATATAAAATGATTTTAGAATTGGTTATCCAACAATTAATTTTTTTAGCTTTTTTTTGTTTGTTTTATATGGTGATCTCATTCAGATTTGTTTGTACTGCAGCAATCAGCAGGGTAGGAACAGGTTAGGGTGAAAAGGGTTTGGTTGGGGGTATTACTTTACTTTTGACATACTTGGACTGAATAGAACACCTAAAATTAAAGGTTCTGTAGGAGTGTTCTATTGCATTTTTTTCCATCTGTAGGCAAAGACTGGCAATTAAATTTTTTCTTATTAATTTACAAAGGGCTAACAATATTCCACAGAGATGTACAGCAAGTGATGGAACTAGTATATGAGCAATTGTGGCAAAATGTGTTTGGCAAGCAGTAACAAGGTGATGAGGACACTTGTACGAGCAAGATTACACTCCTAAAGGTCACTCCAAGCTCCATTAATCTCCTTTCATATGATATGCAGAACGGGTGTCCCTTTCTTTTGATCATCATGGTATATGGCTGTAGTGATTTTCACAAATCGTTACAGCCGAAAGGTCATGATTTAGAGAATGTACAGAAGAATATGAATGCTTCTCTTTTTCTATCCAAGTACGCATGGTATACACACGGTATATACACTCTGGGTCAGTGCGTGCTGCACGATTTCCCAACTCCTGTGAAGGAGCTCCATGTATATCTCCATTCATTAAACAGGAATCAAGTTCATTCCTGTTTTAAAAAAACAAAAACCAAATAAAATCTTTCAACATTGAAGTTGCTGTTTAGTGGATAGGTGAGTGCGCTGGATCTTGTGTATTGTATAATTTGGCCCCAGCAGCACCCCCATTTATTCATGTTCAAGTGAGTGCAGCCACCCCCCCCCCTTGTTTTTTATATGTATATGTATGTCTGTGTGTGTGTAATTAAACACAAAGACAGACCCGAGCTGAAGGAGTTCTAATTGAATATTCTTTTTAAAACCTTTTTATATTTAAAAATATAGGGGATAAACATAATAAATAATAATTTCCTGGGAAGTGATACTTTCCCTTTAAAGACAAATTTCAGGTGCAAGTCTAAAGTAGAGCAGGAGGGAAGCTGGTCTGTGTATTCTGCATTTATCCCTGACTACAAAGTAATCCTTTGTAAGCAGACACTGGGCATCGTCTAGGGGTCCAGCTTTCCAGGCCTATGTATTTTTAATAACTCTTCAGAAGTGTGTTTTAATAATTAATTGCCATGCTGAGCTCAACACATGTTTCTCTTGCAGCCTTGCTGTCCATCCTGATAAAATTACTATAGCAACAGGCCAAGTTGCCGGAACATCGAAGGATGGGAAAGTGAGTGATTATATTCTCTATTCTACTTCTGAATACACCTCCTGCTTGTGTTCGCATTAAGTTTCATTTACTGGGTGAAGCTGTGGAAGTCTGCTGTAGATAATCACTTGATAATTGTAGGTTATAGTGTTGGCGTTTTCAAGCTGTCGATATGTTTCGGAATTTCTAAACACCCCACCGAGTTACAAGTTTCTACACTGACTGAAAACCGTATATATTTCAAATACGTATCAGGAATGCAAAACAAAAAGTTAAACAGTTATGGTCCTGAACTACTCCAAAAAAAAAAAAATTATTAATTTTTTTTTTTTAGAAAATGCTGTGGGCTGGCTACGAAGTCATAATGTACTGGCCATTAAATTGTGCTTTTGCTCTGTCTATCACAAAATTGCAAACAAAATACCTTTAAAAGTATAATCTTTGTAACTGATAAAGAAATAGAATACAAAATGATAAAACAAAACAAAAATCATATTAATATTATTTCCTGTAAACACTTTTACAAAAACAAGTGTATACTACATCCATAAGAAGAAAATTGAAATAATTCAAAATAAAGATGCAAAGTTTAACATATTTTACTCCGTGAACGAGGTTGAGGGTTGAATACAATTATCTCATAAGTCATAACATGCATTTTTCAGTATGAATTGCAAAATGAATTTCCCCTGAATTATGGCTCCCTTGTGTGGTTGCATGCTGTACTTCACTCATTAGCTGCCGGTTATTTTTATTGTTACTTTTATTATTGTATTCCTGGATCCTCTGGCAGTAAAGGCAGCTGATAAACTATGTGATGTTTTATTTATTCTCGTATGTGTGCTCCTGTCTTGCAGCAATTACCACCACACGTCCGTGTCTGGGATTCTGTAACTCTGAATACGTTGCATGTCATTGGAATGGGCTTCTTTGATCGTGCCGTTACCTGTGTTGCATTTTCTAAATCGGTATGTATTATGGCTACTGTACACATTTCCAAATTTCACCAAACTTAAAGGGACACTTACACACTGCCCAAATACAAAATAAATAAAATCACTGTTTAGTGTATATATCCCCCAAATGAAAACTTACATGCATTTACATATGCATTTTTACGTTGGGGATGTATCTAAAACCGCTTTCAAAACCTGCATTTTCTTGTCTGCTGCCTTTGCAAGCCCTCCTCTTCTAAGTCCTTTTTGTGGCTGTCCAATTACGGACTTCTCAATGATAAATCTTTTTCAAGGCAGGTGCTCTGCGCAATTGCTGCTTCTTGAGATCCGTGCAACTAAGCTAACCAAACCAGGAAGTAACAAGACCTGTTGCCTGCTTGAAATGCCAGGGGGTGTAATGGGTGTTATGCAAAAGAAAACCACATGTGGCCATTTCACTTTAAGGGCATCATGGGAAATTTAAAAACTAAACCACAGCAATGCCAGTTGGACATCACTGTGCTACCCTAATCATGAGTGATGGGTGTTACATGTTTTGATCTGCTATGGAATAAAAGGGACACTATAGGTACCCAGGCCACTTCATCTCAATGAACTGATCTGGGTGCGATGTTCCTGATGTTTTAACCCTCCAACTGAAAACATTGCTGTTCTGCTGACACAGCATGGTTTACATTGTAGGGTTAAAATGCTCTGTTTGGCTGCCAGGCTGAATGGTCTCATAGAAACCATCTGATTGGCTGAGCACAATGTTTTGCTGTGCATGCTCTACAGGAAAGCACTGGATTGGATGAGATCGCCAAGATCAGACAAGGAGACATGGCTAGCTACAGGGAGAGCACCACGATGAGGGAGAAAAGGTAAGTAAATCATTTATTTATTCAAGCACTTGGAGGGGAACAGGTGAGCGCAACTGCTACAGGACGCATTGGCCTTTAAACGACAGTCTAAGAACTATAAGCACTACATTGTGTTATGGTGATAGCAGACTGCAGGTCATGATCCAGCCGCAAACTGGTGACTTCATCTGCTTCCTACATTTGGAGTGGATATAAATAAACAAAAAATATTTTATAATTTGTAACCACATACTGTAGTAATAGATAATGTGCAACCGACTATTAGGCTTTTATTGAATTAGTTGTTTTTAGCATTACCCATACTCTATCATCTATCTATGATATTAACAGAGATTTCTGATCATTTCCCCCTCCGTTTAGAATGGGGGAGGTAATCTGTGTGCGGTGGATGATTCCAATGACCACGTTCTTTCGGTGTGGGATTGGCAGAAGGAAGAAAGGCTGTCTGATGTCAAGGTAACAAAGAACAAGCATCAATGCCAATTAACATACTTTACATTGATCTTATCTGCCAAGTATCTCTATAGTGATTTTTCATTTGTCATGGATTTGTAAACACTTTTGTCAAACACATTGCATAACAAAATGGTGTTTTTCTATTTCGCCTCTTGGTGGACCTCCAACTGGAAGAAGTGGCACCTCCCTCACTGGTCTAATGTGACCCTCGTATAGTGAGTAGGAGAATCTGACTGGCAGATTAGAATATGTACAAAAGGCACAAGGTGTTTCCACATCCACTGACTCAACACCAATCAGTGTTTCCACGAACAATATTTGCATTATTTGTATTATTGTGAACGTATGCAGTCTGTTTCATGCACTCATGTACTGTTACAAGAGCTAGTGTGTGTCACTGGTTAGGTGCTTTGTCAATTGACTTCTGTTTGTTTGCTTTTTGGTTGTTTTATGGGCTGTTTTAATTTTTTTGTTTTTGTTTTTGGATGTTGTGTTTTTTTTTTTTAGTGTTTTTTTTTTGTGTCTAGTCACTAAAGCCATCTATTTTCATTTTCAGTGTTCCAACGAGGCAGTGTTTGGAGCCGACTTCCATCCAACAGATACAAATATCATCGTAACGTGCGGGAAATCTCATCTTTACTTCTGGACGTTAGAAGGGAATGCTCTAATCAAGAAGCAAGGACTATTTGAGGTACAGATTACAACCTTCTAACAAGTTTTAACTAGCAAATTATTATTCTTTTTTTATTACATTTTGTGTATAGCGACTGCTACCTACTATTGAAATGTTAGTTCATTCACATCACCCCTTTAAAATCTTGCTTGGTACTTTAGATTCTACTTTACTCTTATCACAAATAGTAGTATGATGAGGACTATATTTGTGTTAAGTGAATACTGCCCACCAGTGGTATATTCAAGCATAACAAGCATGTTATCGATAACAATGTAACTTTGTTTTGCGGAATAAAGTCTGGTCAATCATGTCAACCTTCACGCATACTCCATTGCTGCTGTTGATCCAAACAAATAAAAAAAATCTCAATTTGATTTCTAATTTCAAGAAAAGAAAGGGTTTATCTTCCCTGAATACAAAACAGCAGTGGAATGTCGTCTGAATCAGGGGGGTATTTTTTATAATGATGTTAATAGTAAATATGTTAAATTTTTGTTCCTTTTTTTTTTTTTTTATTTAAAACACAATTGTTCTTTCCTTATAAACGCCATCTACTGAATTTGTTTGCACACATGTACCTTGTTTGTTTGACGTGCATTTTTTATCTTGTTGGTTATTTTAGAAACAAGAAAAACCAAAGTTTGTGCTTTGTGTGACGTTTTCAGAAAATGGGGATACAATTACCGGGGACTCTAGTGGAAACCTCCTGGTTTGGGGAAAAGGTAAAAAAAAAAAAAAAAAAAAAAAAAAGGATAACTACAGAATATTTACAAAAAAATGTTTTTAGTTGACCACAAATGCACGATCTTCCATAGCATATAATGTGTTGGTGAGAACAGAATAAAGGCAAATCCTAGGATAATGTAGAATCTAAGTTACAGAAAAGAGCCTGTATTAGACACCAGAAGATCCTTGCTTATTGTCAGATCATTTAAAGGGACACTATAGGCACGGTAGTTGCTTTAATCTCATTGAAGTTGTTATAGTGTCTGAAGTCCCCTGACACAGTCCTTACAATAAATGTTAAAACATTTTTACTGTTTTCATGCTTAATGAGAGTCCCCAGCAGCTGACCACCTCTGTGTTTCTAAGGGTAATGAGGAAGCATTATCTTATGCAGCAATGGGCTGTGATTGACTGAGATTGTTTGACTGCTTTTAGCACATATTGCTGGTATGAATTGGTATGGCTAGAAGGAACTGTGTAATCTCTGACTTAGCCACATCTCCAGTAGTACCAGGCTGTGGGAGGTCACTGACCCTTATTTAATGTTAAACTGCTTGAAAACACTGAATGGACAGGCAGAGCCAGTGGACTATCAGCACTATAACCAATGCAGTGAGTTGAAAAGATTGCCTATAGTGTCCTTTAAATGGTTTGATACAAAGTGCCCTCCATAGGCTCATTGAACCAAAACCATTATAATAACCATGACCTTATCTCAACTGCCCCTTAATTTCTAAAACACAATTTTCTAAGTACAGCACATTGTGAGATGCTAATTTATGGTTATGTGTGTAACAACTCATCTTATGTTGTGGTTTTCTAGGAACCAATAGAATAAGTCATGCAACCCAAAGTGCCCATGACGGGGGTATTTTTGCACTATGTATGCAGAGAGACGGGACACTGGTATCTGGAGGAAAAGACCGGAAACTCATTTCCTGGGATGGGAATTATCAAAAACTTAATAAAACAGAGGTACAACTTGAATCTATGGTCACTGTTTTAAATACAAAATCCTTAAATGGAAATAACTTTTAAATAGAATTATCCGATTCGAGAACTTCACACAGATTAAACTAATATTGGAAAATGATGAAGTGTTGACTTAAGCTTTTTAAAACCATCCAGTTATTTTTTAACAAGTTGTATTAGATCTAAATGTAGTTTGTAATGCTTCTCTCTCGAGCACTGAATTCCAAAATCTAAACTAAAAAAGGAGCTACTCTGACTTGAAAATACCAAATTTTTAACATTAGAGTGTTCTTGTTGTCCTGTGACTGTCTGTAAGAGTACCATCTTTGGATAAAAGATGGTATAAGGCTTGTTGGTAGCTAGTGCCTGAAGTTCTGATACTTATTCCAAAATGTATGGCCACAAGAGTGAAAGATTTAGGGGCAAATGAAAATCCAAAGCTTCCTTGAGTGGTTCAAATGATGGTCCTGTAAGTGCTTTAAGCACCAAATGCGTATCCCATGGAGGAGCCAAAGATCCGATTACAAGGCAAAAGGACTTTTGAGGAGGTTCAGACCAAACGGTAAACCTGGAAATGGTAATGTTCAGCATTACAAACAGAAAATTATTTTTGTTGATCTGTCAGTAAAGATATGCAAATACTCCTCTTTCAAACATGTTGATGCTAGCCAGTCCAAGGGATATGTAGCTTTTGTCATAGTGCTTAGGGATTCCATTTTTATTTTAATTTTATTTTTGGACAAAAAAAGTTCTTGTTCAGAATGCAGAAGTCCAGAATCGCCTGAAAGCTTTGGGATGAGAATAAATTCACAACAACCTTTCTAGCGTAGGCAATTTCCTTCCCAAAACTTTAGATTGCCTCTCTTTAGTGTTGATATTTAGAAAGGGTCAGTAGGAGTACAAATACAACTCCTCCTGGGAATTAGATGAATTTTAGACTTTATCCTCCTGGAATGATTTAGTGAATTCACGAGTCTATACAATGCTAAACAAAAATCTGCACACCAGTCAAGCCATAAGACTTGCTTTTCCCACAGGAATCCCAAATCTGCAGTGATGTTACAACCGCAAAGGATTCTGGGTGGGCATATGCAAATTAGTTTAACAAAGAATCACATTTTTGCCTCATTCCATTTTAAACATGGATTCCTATTAATTTGTGTTTGCAGTATACAACTGCTTGGAACACAATTTAGGATAAGATGCAAAACCAGTGAACCACTCATGGACAGCTGTTTCGTTGTTAATGCAACTCTTCAGCATGAGGTTGGTTACTGGTTTGCTTATATATATATTTTCATATATATATATGAAAAGAAAAATAACGGCACTCAAGGATTTTCAAAGTTTACTTCTCCATTATTAAATCAGAATCGACGTTTCAGCTCTTCTAGGGAGCTTTCATCAGGACACAAAAGGAACTGTTCTGTTCGTTTTTTGTATGTTGGAGTGCAGGGGTTATTTGTATTTTTATATATACACATATATGCACTCCTTCCGCATAGGAGCCGCCTCAGCAGCCTCTAGCACAAACACACCGGTTCACATCATCAAGAGACTGGGGCGATGGAAATCCTCCATATATAATGCATATATTCCACAACTGGAGTAAGAGCTTCGCCAAGCTTTCAGTTACTTGGTCTTGTAAAATGCAATAAAGTGTGTATTTTCTTTTGCCCTCTTTTATTTACAGGCCCACTCGTACGTTGGTTTCGGCACACCACAGCCAACTTTGCTCACAGATACTATCCCTTACGTATTAAATTCAGAGCACAAGTAGAAAGACCATTAGGCCTGAATTTGTGGGAGGAGTAAGTCCCCTACTTAAACTCCCAGCCCCTACTCACCTCTGCCGTTCAGCTGATTGTTATAACTACATTCTCCTTGGTGGGCCCTCTTTTATTTACAGGCTCACTCGTACAGTGGTTTCGGCACACCACAACCAACTTTGCTCACAGATACTATCCCTTACGTATTAAATTCCAAACACAAATATATATATATATTATTCCAGATTAATATTTTTTTTATAATATATAGGTTTTTGTTTTTTTAAAGGATAGAAACTACTAATATATGTTGGAAGAAACAAAAAGCTATGAGGAATAAATAAATAAAAATGAATCTTCTACCTAACCCAGGTGATAAATTCATAATTCATTCGTAATTTTGAAGCACAAATCCATATTTCTGCCTTAACAGGCATATCTGGAAACTGCCACCCAAAAGATTATTGCTGTATATCGGGGCGTCTTGTTGAGGCTACGTACTGGGGTTCCCAAAATAGAGGCTAAACTTCCTTGGGAGAAGCTAGATAGACACGGTCAGCTAAAAATATACTCACTCCTTAATTAGTCTTTCTTTCGCCCACAGTCATAAACACGGGGAAAAAAAGATTACAGACTGTGTAGAGTTGGTATTTATACTTTATTGCCCGTCCTAAATAGCTAAGAAAAAGTATCTTGCATTAGTGTAATGCTAATCTAGATTAGCAAGGAAACCAAAGAGCTCTCTTCTTCTTCTTTTTTTTTTTTTTTTTTTTTTTTTTAAATATAACTTATCTTCTTTTCATTTGTCCATTTTACATTGACTTGCTATATTTCTTATTCATTTTTCTATTTTCATAGTTTGTAATATTTCAGTGTCATTTAGATTGAAAAATACAGTTAATAAAACTCTATATTAAAAATAATAATGGAAATTATAATATAGAAATTTTGTTCTAGGCACAAGGGACAGATAACCTGATCATAATTATGATGCTAAAAGTGCCGTATCTACTAAAATGAATGATGCAGGCATGATATAATATACTGCTTTAAATTGGTTAATGTTCTGATTATTTCAGAGACTTTATAATTGTGCAGTTTCCTATCTGAGTAGGTGAAATTAACTTAATGCAGTTCTTGGGGAACTAATGTTGCATTAAGGAAGTGTACTTTACCCCAGAGGCCCCTAAAGTGCTATACATTAATTTGTATTTGTGTAGTTAAAACTCCCTGCACTCTGTGTTATCCAAAGGGCGTTTGTAAAAGGAATGTTGTGGAACAAAATGAATGGTGTGAAATAAAGCGAAATTATTGGACTATGTATGTGAGCTTGATTGATTTAATATTGCTCTTACTGCGTTTCAGAACAGGATGGGCCTTACCAAACCTATTTTATGTACTTTTAAAGAAAATAGCATATGGTTTTTATTTGCACTTATTTAAGGGGGAACTGTAATTTCTGGCGTAAAACATGGAAAATCAGAAATCACCAAAACCTGTATTAACCGTTTTTCATGAGTTGCTCTATTCTCTAAATCTAGTAAATGACATCATAAGCCAGTTCAGACAAGGCACAGCCAGGGCACACATTGCAAATGAAGAGAAAAAATAGAAACATTGTTTCATTTTGTTTCTCTTCTCAGTTTCCTTACTCAAGGCTGACTGCTAGGTGTAAACTGAGCTTAGAACCATGAGCTTAGAACCATGACTAACTAGGTGCTAACATGGAGGTACTCAGAATAAAGAGATGTGGATTTCTACATTTAATCTTTGTCACATACACCTCACAAATATTAAAATTTTTAAATATAAGAAAACATGATATTAGAAAAAGTAATAGCTCCACTTTAACTACTTTTACTAATTGAAAAATAGGTATTTGTAAATTTACGTCCTTCGATGGTGATAAAGGCCGGATTTAATGGATGCAAGTTTCACTTGTAAATGCAAAATGTTTTCAACAGCCATTTCTTAAGTTAATAATTCTTGCTTGCTTTACCTTGTACTTTGCTAGTTATATCATTTTTGTTGTTGTCGTTGTTTTTTAAGATTCCGGAGCAGTTTGGCCCCATACGAACAGTAGCAGAAGGGAAAGGTGATGTGGTGTTGATTGGTACTACCAGAAACTTTGTACTTCAGGGCACTTTATCCGGAGACTTCCACACAATAACCCAGGTATGTGGATGAAACTGGTAGTCGGATTAATGTGCTTTATATACATCCATGTGTTTGTATCATTTTTTATAATTAGGCATGGCATCAAATCCACCAATTTTATATCACAAAGTATATACTGTACATTTAAATTAGTCTTTAAACATTTTTGGTCTACCAATCATAGAGAAATATTTATGCTATAGACATGATTGACATATATTTTAATTAGTATCACTACGGTGTTAAAATCGTTGCCCCAACCAATCATGGGGGTTGGGAGTGGTGGAAACCTTATTTAAGGTAATATCAATTAAAATGTATTTCAGCGTTATCAGTTGTAATGAAGGTAGGTACATTGTTTAACATAGTTTGTTTAAAACCATGTTCCTAAACAATATTTTTTCCATCAACAATCATTTATCGTTTTTTACATTATAACTTCAGGAGCGGACAGTTTTATAGTGCAGAGTTAGTGGTTATCTTGAAAATCTATTACCATGCTTTAAACCAGTTTGAAAAAAAATAAAACATTCTATTTCAGTAGCCAATAAGATGCATGGTTGATCTGATTGGCTCCCAGCATGCCTCTGTACAGAAAATGATGAATGGATGCTCTATCCATCTGAAGGAAGTTCAGATTAGCTGAAAATGTTTCAATCATTTTTATTAAAACAAATCAAAAGGTGTAAATAGATTTGTTAAAGGGACACTATAGTCTACAGAACAACTTTAGCTTAATGATCATGATTTGCTGTATAGATCATGCCCCTGCAGTCTCACTCCTCAATTCTTGGCCATTTAGGCGTTAAATCACTTTGTTTATACAACCCTAGACACCTCTCGCTGCATGTGACTTGCACAGCCTTCCTAAACACTTCCTGTAAAGAGTCAGCTAATGTTTACACTTCCTTTATTTTAAATTCTGTTTAATATAGAATTTCTCATCTCTTGCTCTGTTAATAGCTTGCTAAACCCAGAAGGAGCCTCTTGTATGTAATTAAAGTTCAATTTGCAAATCAGGAGATAAAAACTTTTAAAGTTGGTTACATCGGATTGAAAATTTGTTTTCATTCAGGTTGTGTCACAGCCAGGGGAGGTGTGGCTAAGACTGCATAAACAGAAACAAAAGTGATTTAACTTCTAAATGGCAGTGAATTGAGCAGTAAAACTACAGGGGCATGATCTATACACCCAAACTGCTTCATTAAGCTAAAGTTGTTTGGTGACTATAGTGTCCGTTTAACTGTTATCACAATGTCTAAGTATAATACATATATGTTTGAGCATCAAAAACTAATGGCAGAGGATGTTGCAAATCTTTATTATTTAACATTCTTCTTCTCTAATGTAGATATCTTAAAGTCATGTTGCAAAAAAAAAAATTGTATTTCTTGTTTCTGTAGGGTCATACAGATGAACTGTGGGGTCTTGCTGCACATTCATTAAAACCTCAGTTTCTAACTTGTGGCCACGACCGGCAGATTACATTATGGGATTCCACCAGTCATCGTCCAATCTGGAGCAAGATCATTGATGTATGTCCAAGTATTAATCCCAATGCTCATCATTACATTGTCTCACTAGTTTCTGGAACATCACAGCTGATCTGGGGATTCCAAACTGGTGCTCCAACCTCCTTATTCTTAATTAAAATAAATGGTTTTTATCAAGGTCGAAAGGTACCTCCTGCAATGCCATTATTGCAGTTCACATGCTTTGTTTGCTCCTATGTATCCAGCAGCATTGGGGTAGAGTAGTGCAAGGCTCTTCTGTGGAATGCTAGTCAACTGATTTGTTTATCTCTATAGAACTCTGAGCCTTAAGTAAAATGCAGTGTATAGCTAAAAGACTTGCCTTGCATTGAGGCAGGTGGATTGTTAATGAAACAAAATGGAACCACTTTTGATGCTGGAAATCTTATCTGTGGGGCATGTAGACCTAAATGAGGAGTTTCAACAGAATCAATCAGTTGCTTTGTTGTAATGGGAAATTTTAAGTTGAAAATTTGATGGAGAATTTGTAGATTTGAATGTCCACAAAATATTTCCAAACAATTCCATCATTCTGTAGATTGTTAGATGGTTCTAAAGGCTTGCGTAGTCCAGCTTTTCATTCAGATGTTTGATCAACTAAGAGTAGCTAGTTACAAAGCGTTATATGGGCTGCAACAAAAATATCTTGGGATACAATCCTATTATCTGTTAGGATATTCCAATTTCCAAATATAGTATCCAAAATGATTCTTCTACCCCCATAACCTTCTCGGCATGATGCTATTGTGATGAATATAATGGTGATGGATTAGTGATGAATAATAAGTGATTAATGATTTGTTTGGTCATCATCTATTATAAGATTTAGTTTTTCTGTTTTGTGTCCATTTTTGTTTATTTGACTATCAGAGTTCTAGTGTTTATCACCAGCCAGTTTTCCCTTACCTGTCCTCCCCATATCCTTCACAATGTCCCCATGCCCTGGTTCACATCAATTTTGCAACAAGGCGGCTATCTAATGCAGGAATAGGCATAGGCCACCTCTGACACTCCAGATGTCGTGGACTACATCTCACCTGATGCTTTCCCTGCATTGTGGCTGCGAGAGCTTTATGGGAGATGTAGTCCACAAAATCTGGAGTGAAGAAGGTTGCCTTACCCTTGATCTAATGACTGAGAATCTGCAGCCTTCAAGGTTTTCAGTCCTAGGGACTCGTTGTTCCAGACTTGCTGACATTTATGTAACTTTACTGTTGATCTAGTGACTATCCGCCATGTTACACCATCCATTTTCTGATGCTAAATCTGGATCACAAATAAATGGAGAATTAATAGGAAAGATAATTTGGGTATGTTGTGAGATAGAATGGTGGATTAAATTTGGGTTTAAATGTTTGTTTTTAGGATCCAGCCCAGTCTTCTGGATTCCATCCAAGTGGATCTGTTGTTGCAATAGGGACACTCACAGGAAGGTGAGTTTTTGAAAGAAAATTTTATTTATATTAATATAAAACCAAGAGGGCTGTACACGCCTAACATGCATTCATTATAATGTTGCTGCTGGGGCCAATTCATACCAAGATCCAGTGCACTCACTTATTTACTAAACTGCAATTTCAAAGCTCACAGAATTTAATAGTTTTTATAGAAACGCTCAACTTAGGCAAGAATAATGAGGGTTTAGTTACAGTATATGATCCTATATTACACAAGCCTGCCACGTCAGTGTACCCCGTTCTTGGCAGATCCTATCCTAGCAACATAATGCACCAAGCCAGGCCCACCATGAGAAATTTTGACCCCACAGGGCCCGCCTCCATGTCCACCCACAAGAATGCAGTGTGTGTTTTGTGGATGCAGTGTGTATAAAGTGGATACATGTTGTGTGTTAGTGCATGTTCGTGTGTAGTGGATGCACTGTGTGTGTGTGTGTGTGTGTGCAGGCCCGGACTGGCCATCGGGCACACCGAGCAAATGCCCGGTGGGCCGCGATGGCCGTGAGGCCGAGGCCGGCAGGGAGATCACAGGATCTCCCCTTCCGGTCTATGCAGGGCCGGCACTATCCGAGCGCCGGCCCCGCTGTTTTCAATGATGGGCCGGTGGGGAGATCAAGGATCTCCCTCACCGGCCCACATAGAGAATATTCCGGCTGCCAGCGGGGAGAGAGGGAGGGAGCCAGGAGAGGACCCGGCGGAGCTCTATCTTGCAGCTCCGCCGGGTTCCTCTCGCGAGATCTGGAGCGTTGCCATGGCAACGACCGGATCTCTCGAGAGTGAACTCTAGCCCGCAGGCTAGAGTTCACTCACCCACTGGGCCACCAGGGATAGTGCCTGAACCCCCTCCCAGATACCACCATGCCGGTCCCCCCCCTCCCAGGCTAAAAGGTAAGAAGGGAGGGTGGGACATAATGCCTACTTTTTTTTGTTCTACCCCCCCAAACACACACAATCCCTTCTAACAGGTATACACAGCACTCTCACACCCATCATCCACAGCACTCTCACACACAGCACTCTCACACACAGCACTCTCACACACAGCACTCACACACAGCACTCTCACACACAGCACTCTCACACACAGCACTCTCACACACAGCACTCTCACACACAGCACTCTCACACACAGCACTCTCACACACAGCACTCTCACACACAGCACTCTCACACACAGCACTCTCACACACACCACTCTCACACACACCACTCTCACACACACCACTCTCACACACACCACTCTCACACACACCACTCTCACACACACCACTTTCACACTCCGCACTCTCACACCCATCATCCACAGCACTTTCACACTCCGCACTTTCACACTCCGCACTCTCACACTCCGCACTCTCACACTCAGCACTCTCACACTCAGCACTCTCACACTCAGCACTCTCACACTCAGCACTCTCACACTCAGCACTCTCACACTCAGCACTCTCACACTCAGCACTCTCACACTCAGCACTCTCACACTCAGCACTCTCACACTCAGCACTCTCACACTCAGCACTCTCACACTCAGCACTCTCACACACACCACTCTCACACCCATCATCCACAGCACTTTCACACTCCGCACTCTCATACACATCACACTCGGCACTCTCATACACATCACACTCGGCACTCTCATACACATCACACTCGGCACTCTCACACTCGGCACTCTCACACTCGGCACTCTCACACTCGGCACTCTCACACTCGGCACTCTCACACTCGGCACTCTCACACACACCACTCTCACACACACCACTCTCACACCCATCATCCACAGCACTTTCACACTCCGCACTCTCATACACATCACACTCGGCACTCTCATACACATCACACTCGGCACTCTCACACTCGGCACTCTCACACTCGGCACTCTCACACTCGGCACTCTCACACTCGGCACTCTCACACACATCATACACAGCACCCACATACATCATACACAGCACCCACACACACAAATCACCCACAGCACCCTCACACACAAATCACTCACAGCACCCTCACACACAAATCACTCACAGCACCCTCACACACATCACACAGCACCCTCACACACACATCACACAGCACCCTCACACACACATCACACAGCACCCTCACACACACATCACACAGCACCCTCACACACACATCACACAGCACCCTCACACACACATCACACAGCACCCTCACACACACATCACACAGCACCCTCACACACACATCACACAGCACCCTCACACACACATCACACAGCACCCTCACACACACATCACACAGCACCCTCACACACACATCACACAGCACCCTCACACACACATCACACAGCACCCTCACACACACATCACACAGCACCCTCACACACACATCACACAGCACCCTCACACACACATCACACAGCACCCTCACACACACATCACACAGCACCCTCACACACACATCACACAGCACCCTCACACACACATCACACAGCACCCTCACACACACATCACACACATCACACAGCACCCTCACACACACATCACACACATCACACAGCACCCTCACACACACATCACACAGCACCCTCACACACACATCACACAGCACCCTCACACACACATCACACAGCACCCTCACACACACATCACACAGCACCCTCACACACACATCACACAGCACCCTCACACACACATCACACAGCACCCTCACACACACATCACACAGCACCCTCACACACACATCACACAGCACCCTCACACACACATCACACAGCACCCTCACACACACATCACACAGCACCCTCACACACACATCACACAGCACCCTCACACACACATCACACAGCACCCTCACACACACATCACACAGCACCCTCACACACACATCACACAGCACCCTCACACACACATCACACAGCACCCTCACACACACATCACACAGCACCCTCACACACACATCACACAGCACCCTCACACACACATCACACACATCACACAGCACCCTCACACACACATCACACACATCACACAGCACCCTCACACACACATCACACAGCACCCTCACACACACATCACACAGCACCCTCACACACACATCACACAGCACCCTCACACACACATCACACAGCACCCTCACACACACACATCACACAGCACCCTCACACACACACACACAATACTTCCAAACATATTTATATATATACACACACACACACTATAGTCTGTATGCACGCTCTTGCTACATCCTCTATACAAACATTCTCTACAGCCCCATGCCACATGTGCATTACATTACACCACAAACACAACACGACTAAAACCGACCTTATAACACAATACCACACCACAATCAGCTCACTCTGCACACACACAATGGCAGGCTCCAAACACATGCACAATACTCTTAACTGGCATTTTTGTCTCCTGGTATCCATTTATAGAGACACCAGAGACAAGTTGCAAGGAAACACAGTGCAAGCATGTTGTTAAATTTGCTTGCGCTGTGCAGAACAAATACAGGGCTTTTTTCTCATGCTAGAGCTCTTCAGCAGAGCTCTGCGCATGGTCTACCCTGGAAGAGCATTGAACCAACATGCTCACTTTAAGAGGGGGCGTGTTTGTCATTAATGATGACAAAACACACTCTCTCTGCCCCGCCCCCTTCTTAGTGGGCCGCTGTGATAAAAAAATGCCCAGGCCAAATTTTTTTCCCAGTCCGGCCCTGTGTGTGTGTGTGTGTGTGTGTGTATACACACACACAATTTGTGTTTGAATATAAGCATGTTTTTCTGTGGAGTATGTGTGTGAATGTTGGTGTTTGTATACACTTCCACAGATACACAGACACTCATAAACATTGAAACAGAATACACACAGACACAAACACAGATATGCTGACACAAAAGGACACAGATACACACACACACACACACACACACACACACTGATCTACAGACACACAGATGCACACATACTGACACAGACATACACATACATACATAGACATACATACATATAGAATGATGCATACATACATACATACAGACACACACCTACATACACACAGACATACACACTGACACAAACACAAGCAGCTCATTCTTCAGCCACCCTTCTGTTTCTTACCTTTTTATATGCAAGTTGGTGACTGGGGCTGATGGGAGCTGGTTTGGCTCCCCCTCTTCACAGCCTCTGCTCTGCCTCCTCCCTTCCGTGCAAAGTTAGCTGGGAGGACGTGACCAGCCATCACTTCCTCCCAGCTCTGACAGCCTCTGACGTGTTTAAAGAGGCCTGGTCAGCTCTTCGGCCCTTTAATAGCACGGCCGGGCCCCTTTAAACACGTCAGAGCTGTCAGGAAGTGATGGCTGGTCACGTCCTCCCAGCTAACTCCGCGCTTGTGCTATTAAAGGGCTAAAGAGCTGACCAGGCCCCTGAAAATATATGCCCACCGGCTGGCCCTAAGTGCATGGGCCACCCAATTCGCCTCATCTGCATTGTCCTCTCATGATGGCGGCCCTGTACCATGATGTGTACCAAGTTGGAGAATATTGCCAAATTGACAATCTTCAGTTTTCTGCCTACTGTAGTTCTCTCTTTAGTAAATAAATACTGTAAAAGTGAGCATTTTCTACAGCGATCCTTATCTTCAATCTTGGCTTTATTATGAACTGCAATAAAAATGTGAAAATGAAAATTACAGGAAAATTTTTGTCGTCTTAAAGGATGTTTTTCATTTGAAATGGCCATTATCATGAAATGCTGCAAGCTCCACAATTCCAATCATAATCGGTTTCAAATATTACTGGGTGCTTAATTAAAGCCAGCTTAGTAGTGTTGAGAATATATAACCTTGCCTTTGTTCTTTTGAATCATTGCATGGTTTTATTTGTTTACTTATAATAAAGTGCTGTGTTGACTGTTATGCTTGATATTTGTCCTCTTTATTGTTTATTTCTCCCCAATCCAGGTGGTTTGTTTTAGACACAGAGACAAAGGATTTAGTCACCGTACATACGGATGGAAATGAACAATTATCTGTCATGTGTTATTCGCCAGGTATATATACTTTTTTTTTTTTATCTTAAGTGTTTTATTAAACCGTGTCTCTTCTCTCGGATTGAGTGACTAAAAATAATGAAGTAGTGATGTTGTTTGACATTTTCCATTTGCAGTTTTTGTCCAGCATTTTCTAGTTCATATTGAGACTTGTTTTTATAAAGGCCGCATTGTTTCTAACAGATCACTTCAATGGACATCACAGTTCTGACACCTCTGAAGGGTTGGCGTCTGCCATGCTTGTCTTGTTGTTTTTTTATACAAAAGGATCCAACGCTTATGGGCATTTTATCCTTGGCTGCACAGAAGCTAATTACATGAGGTTTAAAGGGATGTGTCACCTAAAATAAACTCTACATTAATCATCTCTGTAGTCTACTTATATAAAATGCGCGAGACTCAAAAATTCAGTAGAAGGTATTTACTAAATCGTGTCCAGTTTTGAAAGGAAAACCAAACTCCATAACTCAGGTTTAAATAACCAGGCTTTGCCTATAACAAAAACGTTTGTGAACCAGCAAAGAAAAATATATATCAGTTTATTAGTGATACCTCAAAGGAATAACCCAGAATTTAAGGCCTGAGTGCAGATAGCGACATATGTAGTATTTTTGTCCAATAATAAATGCACTTTCTGGCCTTTCGCAATCCAGCTCATTGTGTTGAAAAACACAAATCTGAATCAACTAGATGCCCAAAGGGTAGATCCCCAGATGGTTTAAAACTACATTCTAAAGGCATGCAAAGCATTGTGGTAGTTGTAGTTCTACAACATGTGGGGATCTACCATTTGGGCACCCCTGTATTAGATCGTTTTAAAATTACAGCTTTTTATGATGCGCTTGAAATTGCAAAAAACAACAGATGTGCGTTAGCATTTCTATCTCTTGTCTACAGTGTTTATGCTTTAGCGTTGGTTTGTTTGCGGATCTGCTGTGTAGAAAGCAGCAATTAGTGGATGAATCATTTATATTCATCAAAATAGAATGCCTTGATATGTTTTTGCTGAGAAATTGGATGGATATTTTTATTTTTCATTTTTTTTTTTTTATTGCTGATTCATTGCAATGATGTCCTTACCATTCCCTCATTAGATGGAAATTTTCTTGCTATCGGTTCCCATGACAACTACATCTATATTTATGCTGTTAATGACAATGGAAGAAAATACAGTCGAATTGGAAAATGCTCAGTAAGTGACTTATTTGCAGTGATGTGTTTTATAATGTACTTATCTTATGTAAAAGGTTTGTTAAATCCTTGCATAAAATGTACATATGTACATAATCCTGTTAAAGGGACACTATAGGCACTTAGACCACTTCAGCTCATTGAAGTGGTCTGGGTGCCCTGTCCCTGTTCGTTTAACCCTGCAACGGTAATTTTTGCAGTTATTGATCAACGGCAATAATTACCTTGCATGATTAACTCCACCTTTAGTGGCTGTCTACCAGAAGGGTGGGAGGATTGGAAGGAGAGGGTGCAAACAAGGGGGCACTATAGGCTAGGAATACAATTTGCTATTCCTAGCCTATAATTTCCCTTTAAGCATATATATATCAGGGCTATTACGGGTGATAAAATGGCCAAGTCTTGCGTTCATGACATGTTACTTTAAAATGCAGAACATTTGAGTCTCTGCAAAATGAATCATATGATAACTTCAAAACACGTTTTATCAGATAACATTTCTAAACTAAATAAACACACTATTTTAATATTTTATTATTATTTTATTAGTTATATAGCGCCATCAGATTCCGTAGTGCTGTACAATAATCCACTCACCACTTTTTATGTTAATTGTGTTCGGCAATCATGGCGTTGATTTACTATTTTAATATTTTTGGATTAGCTTTCTTAAAATGATTTAATATTTTGAAAAATGTATTATGATGTGTGTGTATATATATATATATATATATATATATCAATAGATTTTTTTTATGTATATTGATACATTTTTTATATTTTTTTTTGTAATTTTTTTATAAATGTTTTTAATTTTTTTTTATTTTTGTTCACATCACATATGTACATAGTTTAGATTGCATTGCAGTACCGTTAGCAGTTGGAACAGGTTTGAAGCAGGTTACAGATTACAGCAGCAATCATTAATGCGTAGCCACCTAACATTCAGGTATATGCGACATGACAACTTGTAAAAATAGAAGAGATAAAAATAACTGTAAATGATGACATTACATCCTCTGCGTTTACTGCGCTATATGTTGTCGGGTTGCATCCTGAGGATCTATGTTGCGCTACGTGTGCACCAAAGCGCTTAAACCAAGGCTGATATAAGCGCAGCATATGTGGCATTAGTAGGGGTAAGAATGTAGGGGGGATATTTTTGGTGTTGCTACGGCTTAGCAAGTTTGCCTACGGAGCCAGAGAAATAATAACAGATCTTAATAAACAAATAAAACTTTTATAAATTCTATAACTGTCAATTATGACATGAAGAAAACAAATAGTTCAGACGGTGTCAAGCTGGTGGATCCGCCGACCCCGCCAGTGCACGTCTTGGGACAAATGGAGGGATTTCCTCTACTGCCCGTATTCTTCTGTCCCGTGTAGGTAGGGTTCCCGCCGAGACTCCCAATGCTTGAAGGAAGGCAGGTGCGTCTTGGAGTTGCGAGAGTGGGAACTTCTTGCCGTTTTTCTCTGCCACTAGGTGGTGTGGGCCCCATCTGTACGGGATTTCAGTCTCTCTCAGAAGCTTTGTGGTGGAGCGGAGTGATTGCCTCCATTGCATGGTTGCTCTTGAAAGGTCCTTGTAAAAGGACAGCTGCATGCCCTCAAAAGACAGTGAGGGGGATACTCTTGTGGTTTCCAGGACTGCTATCTTGTCAGAGTCCCTTTGAAATTGCAGGAGCACGTCCCTTGGGGCCTCTGGGGGTGCCTTGGCTGCCTTGGGCAATCGGTGGCCTCTGTCAGTTGCAGCTTGCTTGACTTGCTTAGGTGTTAGCAATGTGGCCATCATTCGCCGTATGTAGTGAGGCAGTTCCTCTGGTGAGATGGATTCGGGTATGCCTCTTATCCTTATATTGCGGGCTTTAGCCCTGTCTTCTAGACATGCTAGTCGCTGGCTCATTTCACAACATTTCTTTTGCATGGTATGGAGTGCAGCGTCTGTGGCTGATTGTGCCAAATGTGTACCTCCCAGCTCCCCTTCCACTGCCTGGAAACGGCCTGTCAGTGTAGCGACGTCCTCTCTCACTACTGCTATGTCGGCTTGAAACATGGCTTTAAGGTCCTGCAATAAGGCTTTAATGTCTGCCTTAGTCGAGGGAGCAGCATCCCCAAGTCCCACATACCGTGATTGTGTAGGCAGTGTGGCTGGTATTGTGGCAGGGAAATCATCCTCCTGTGTGCTCTCAGCTTCCGACGAAGCCGTGGAGTAGGCCACGGTCGGCGCCATCTTGGACTGCACGGGGTGCTGCGGCTGTCTGAATAGGCTTTCTATATCTCGGCAGCCGGTCCCCAGATCTGTCCGCTGCTTTTTGGAGCGGCGCCCCATGTTCTCTGGACCCAGTGGAGCTCGGCTTGGCTGTGTTTGTGCTCAGCGGGTCTGTATATCCGCCGTTCAATCGGGCAGCGGCTCGGAGCTCGCTGAGGATGCGACCGTCTCGCATGGGCGCTGGCTACGCCCCCCACATTTTTGATATTTTAAAGTTTTGAAAAAAAAATATTTGAAAAGCTTTATTGAAAAATATTAAGTTGTTGCCCATATTTGAAAAATCAGTTTACTGATTTTGCAAAAAAAAATTAAATCTTGTCCCACATCACTCACTGGTCAGATTTCTCCCACTGGTCAATAGTTGCCTGTACAATATAGATTTCCAAGTGTAGGTCATGAATTAGGAGTGCTATCCATGCCATTCAATAGGCTCTGTATCCTAAGACAACACACGTACAATTTTGGAGCATTGCTAAGGAATGTGAATGTGTTTAGGCATTACAATGGATTTCTATTTCTCCTTTAGGGGCACTCCAGTTTCATTACTCATTTGGATTGGTCTGTGAATTCACAGTATTTGATGTCTAATTCTGGAGACTACGAAATCTTGTATTGTAAGTGATTTATTTTCTGGTTTCATCAACTTCCTTTTTTGATCTGCACTTTTTTTTTGGCTTATGCAAAACAATGCACAGAGTGGCATACTTTGTAATTAACATGATGCTTGTGGTCCTTTTCATTTAATGTGTGTTCTAAATCAAGGTGTCTTCATGGCATTGATCCCCATTCTGCTATTGAATTAAAGTCCCCAAACTTCCTTTCTATTCTATAGAATTATATCAAATATAGTCCAACAGCTTGAGGTCCACGTTTAGTCCTTCTTAAATAAGTAAGATGTAATCATGTTCACCATAGACGCCTTTAATGTTTATTAATGACTTCAAGTCATATGTACATACTTGGAATTAGCCTAGATTCGCTAACCCTGGTCTTCTGCAGTATATCCCCTTAAAACCGTAATGAAGAAGACAAGGAATGCAATAATGCTTATCAGACTTAAGATAACTGGTTAAAGTGGGCTTCCAAGCTTTTCGAGAAGAATCCCATGGCACAGTCAGTTGGTTCTAGTGATTCCATTGCTCACAAATATCAGATATAATTTGATCTATTATTATTGTGTTCCTACAATGTAGTGTCTCCTCACTAAAGGGGACATGGTCATAATGGAGATGCCACCCAGGGTCCTGCAGCGATGAGAGTTGATCTGTTTAACTGGAATCTTGACCTGAGATGTGGACTTCTAAATGACCAAATAAGGATTTGTTTGTAGTTGATTGTCAAATCTTATATCACACTTATTCAATTCCCATTGTACATCAGCACCAAAAAATATGTGATGTAAAAAAATCTGCAATTTGTTTGACCGTCGTGTCTTTATATAGAATGTCCAGTTAGTAATTGTATGTGGTAGAGTAAGATGTTATGCAGCCTAATATCTGCCCTGACCACTGGCCAGAATGGTTTTGAAAGGCGTCTACATAAGGTATTATAAATATACCTAAAGTAATATAAGATGGTATGGAGTGAAAAGAAAGACAAAGTTAGAACAAACTAAGAAATCTGATCTCTGCAGTTAAAGGTGGGGTTTAAATAACATTCTTTCGATGTATAATTTACCCTAATAATCTCTGACAAAATATTTTAGAAATGTGAGTTATTTTTTCTTTTCAGGGATTCCTACTGCTTGTAAGCAGGTCGTAAGTGTTGAAACAACAAGGGATCTTGAGTGGGCGACCTACACTTGCCCACTTGGTTTCCAGGTGTTTGGTGAGTTCTTTGAGATCGTGCATTTCCCAAATATGATTTGCATGGAAAATAAACCCAAAGACGGGCATACTGGTTTGATTTTAAGGGGAAACTGTCATCAAATATACTACTTTAGCTTTTTTAAAAGAGTTTATTCTACATATACATTATGCTAGCAGTTTTGCATTCCAATGTATAGAGTGGGAGAAAAACCTACTTAAATTTTTGTAATTTTTTTTCTCTCTCATCTTTGGCTAAAGTCCTCGGCAGACACCGAATGCCAATGAATTGAGAAATAGGGGGAGCAGAAGAGACCTTCCACGGAAGGTCCCTCTGGTGTCCACTCATAGCAACCATTAAGGATATCAGTCACGGACCCTCCTTTTTATATCTCAAATTGTTGGTTGTTGTCATTTGTCAATTTCTTGCTGCAAAACTACAAGCTATAACAGGTACACGGGTAAAAGAACAAGTGCCATCTGTATGTATGTATATTTGTGTGTGTGTGTGTGTGTGTGTGTGTGTGTGTGTGTGTGTGTGTGTGTGTGTATGTATGTATGTATATGTATATATATATATATATATATGTGTATGTATGTGTGTGTGTGTGTGTGTGTGTGCATAGAGAGAGAGCAGTATCACCATCTCCATGGAAACAGAATGCTTCTGCTGATGCTCCAAATTTAGCCCTTTGTTCGCAATTGCAGTTTTGACAAATGTAGCTCAATGTATAAAACTGTAAGAAAAAAAATATATATGATTCTACAACACTACCCATCACTACATCAAATATATATTTTTATACAGGTGTGTGGCCCGAAGGATCAGATGGAACCGACCTCAATGCAATCTGTAGGTCGAATGATAAGAAACTTCTTTCCACTGGTGATGATTTTGGCAAAGTTCACCTGTTTTCATATCCATGCTCCCAGTTCCGGGTATGCTATGAGGGGAGGTTGAAATTTTTATTTCTGTTGCCATAATTTTAGCTTTTTCCTTCATGTCTTTGAGTATCTGTTTCTGACAACTTATAAAGAGGATGATCTACCGACTTGCTCAAAAATTGGCCACCAAATAGCTTCCAAGCTGTCGTAAACTAGATCACCCAGAGTGTGTTTCGGTTAATATATGTAGGCTTGCAAAGAGTAATGGGAAATGTAGTTTCACAGCAGCTGAAGATAATGGTTGTTGATTACTTTCCTACTTTGTTTATGCTCATTCCAAGGCCAGATTTACAGTTTTAATGTCCAAACGCTTGTCTGAAATGTTGGTTTATTGAGGGGTGCCAAAAAGATTGTGGTGAGGTAAAACAGGATACAATTCCCCACATTGCAAATACAAAACTAAATGTTAATCATCACCTGCATATCTCAAGATGGACTTTGAGGGGTCTTTCTTGGTCCTAAAAACTCAAGAAATCATGTTTCCACAATTGTCCCAGAATTCCCAACTTGACATGCAAATGAGCACAGACAGGCATTGTGTTTCAGACTTCATTTCTACAGAAACCCTTAACATTGGACACGGTTTTAAACTCTGCGTTTTTAGGTTGTTTTTTTTTAACCAAAACTATATTGTTGGAGAGCCACAGAAGATAAGTGAGAGCGGCATAATGTAACCCCATCAACTTGGGCAGCTGGATTTTATTTCCCCTGCATTAAGGAACATTAACTATTTTAGGGTCTTTTTTTTTTCCTGTGTGTGTCCATAGCTGCTTATTAATTCAAAAACATTAACTAGCTGATCTTGTCTCCCAGAATCATTGTTTTTCCCAGCCACTGTCTGTAGGAACCTTGGTGGCTTATCCTTGTATTCCCTTACAGTTTTCAACCTTATTGGAACTTTGGGGCAGTTTAGATAAAAGATACGAAAGAGCCAAAGGGTGGTCTTCAATATAATAACCTAGTGGACTGCAGCCTGTTGTTAGACCATTAGTTATATATAGCAGCAGTCTGTGCAAACTGGCAACAACGCACATTTTGATCTAATTTAGGGATCAAATTATGTTTTTGTCTCTAATCAAATACTATTTAAATCAAACCAGGCAAAGCTCCTATATCTACAGATATTGGGTTAAATCTGTCTCATCATCTGGCCGAGGTCGGTTTTAAATTTTACACCCTCAAAATATTTACCAGATGCTACTCATATTTATAGTGTATCTATATGTAGTCTAAAGTATTAATATATATATTTCTCTTTCCAGGCATCTGGTCACGCTTATGGTGGACACAGCAGCCACGTAACTAATGTAAGCTTTCTTTACGAAGACAGTCACCTCATCTCTATTGGTGGAAAGGATATGAGTATCATGCAGTGGAACGTCATCTAAGAGACTAAAACAAGCTAAATTTTCTTGGTTTTGGGATGTTTTTAAGCTAGATCCCTGAACGTTTAGGTAAAAATGTAAATGAACTCAGGAACAACCCTTCATTTGTTACCTAGGTTGACCTCTGTGTGTCACTTCTCTTATTTCGAAGGGGGCCATGTATATCCGTAATCCTGCAAACTACACTAAGCATTGTACTAAAAAGCTTGAAACCTGTTTACATTGCATTTAAAAGTAATGTTAAATGTCTATAATGTACTGTAAATTTAAATTACAAAGGGCCTTTTACAATATGACAGTATTCAAAAGAAGAAAATAGACTGTTTGGTCCTCTAGGGCTTTTCACCCCGGAATACGAACTGTGAATGTATTTCAATTAGGTGTTCGTAGAACATTCGGCCAGGCTGTTCTATGCTAGGATGAAGAAGATATTTGGCTCTTGTTGGACTGAAACTCTTGGGCATGTGTATTGTTGCCCAGATATGTACTATGCTTTTTCTTAGTCCTTCCCAGTTCCATGCAAGCACTGGAGATATTTATTGGGCTTTGAAAACAATTGTTTCATTGCTAAAATATATTTTGCTTCCCAAGTAAACAGTCAGTGTATTATTCCGACATATCTTCTTGAGAAATTATATTGCACTGTAAAAGCTCTCAAAATAGGACATACAATAATGTTTTTTGTTTCCTTAAACACTAAAATATAATTCTCCTAATCAATCTATGGTCCCATTCAGATGCTTTAAGATCATCATATGTCTTCACAGTCAGTAGCACGTTATATACTAACTAAACATTGTTACTCAGTATCTGTCATGTGTCTAGGAAAAGTTAGGCTTTTACCCTTAGTTTCCTTTTGATACTTTAGAGCTGTGAGCTAATCTTGGACCTGGAAGGACGTTAAAAGAATTTGAACGTATCCGTTTGGACACCAGGAATATGGTGTAGAGTTTGACTTTGTGATTGAGCTGGATAAGATTGGATCTAACAAGTTATTGTGTGTTTGGCTTGAATTCCAAAAGAAAGAATTTGCTACCATGTGTTGTATGTTTTCCCTACAATTCACCATCAGGGAGCCATCCGTTCAGTGACCATGCTGTACGATCACCAGTGGTTCCTCTGTGGTGAACAGTCCAGCATTGAACTATGCTGTGCAATAGTGCTCAATTTAACTACTTCCTTAATAAATCCTCAGTACTGGACTGCATCCTTGGGGGATGGGGGGGGGACTCTGGTGCGAAGACATTGGGGGGACTCTGGTGCGAAGACATTGCATGTGACATGACATTGGACTAGTGAAGATGGATACGCAAGTGCCCAGTGACTCAGTGTACCTGTTTATGTGCAAATCAAGATCCTTCATGTCTTTGTATTGACACTTGTTGGTACTGAGCCACTGAAACTGGGTGTGGTAGGAGCCACTACTCCTGTGGTTTATTTAAATCTACTTTACATTAAAAGAGTAGTCCGTAAAGAAGACAGAATTATGTGCAAATATGTATATTCCTCTGTTTACTACTATATCAAGGCTTGTACCAATTCTTCAGCACTATGAGTTGTTAATGGTCCTGATTCTCAATTTCAAGAGAGAATTAAGCCTTTAAATCGGTACTAGGCACACAAAAAAAACTTGAGCTTAATAAGGCAGTTTTGGTGTATAGATCATGTTTCAGCAGTCTTACTGCTTAATTCTCTAAGAGTTACATCACTTTGTTTATACAGGCCTAGTCACACCTCCCTGCGTGTGACATGCACAGCCTTCCTAAACACCTCCTGTAAAGAGAGATCTGATGTTTAAACTTCTTTTACTGCACACCCCGTTCAATTTAGAATGTCTTATCTCTTGCTCAGTTAACAGCCTTCTAGACCCTGCAGAAGCCTACGATGTAGGAGAAGGAGATAAAAACTTCTAAAGTAAGTTATGATCTGATTGAATATTAAACCATCTTTTTCATGCAGGCTGTGAGAGTCAAAACCAGGGGAGGTGTGGCTAGGGTTGCATAATCAGAAGCAAAAGTGAATTATCTCCTAAATGGCAGACAATTGAGCATTGAGACTACAGAGCTGTGATCTCTACACTAAAACGGCTTAATTACGCTAAAGTTGTTTCGGTGCCTAATGCCGGTGTCCCTTTAAGGACCAATGAACTAGATAATCTGAAAAATCTTGTCCCAAAAGACTAAACACCTCACGTAGATCCTTACACCAATGTAGGATTTCCTACTTAGTGACTACAGGGCTCTCAAAAGCAGCTGTTTTATAAATAAGCAGGCCATTCCCTGTTGGTGTAGGAGCCCGCATGAGTCAACTTTCTGTGACTGAAAGGAATACTGTTTGTCTTTAAGGGGTTTAAATATATATCACTGTTCAAGGATACTCTTATTTAAATGTTAAAAACGTACGATCATATTTAGCCAAGTGCCTTTCCTGTATTTCCAATAATTCTTGTTACTGTGGCACTTTGTAAATCATTGGTACCATTCAATATGGGTTTTCTTTTTTTTTTTTTTTTTGCTGTAATCTTGCAAAGAAAACAAAATACTAACTACATAAAAAAATATTATGAAGGATTTTTGTTTTTGCATATTTATGTACATATCACTGATACTGTACTGAGCGATCACTGTATACAATTTTATTGGAAAAATAATAAAAAGTAAGACTGTGCTTTGTTTTATATTTGTGTGTATTGTATATTTGTATTTTAAAAGTACAACGTACCGCGTCATATCTTCTTAATATACGTTAAGTTTGCATGGATTCGAACAAGGACTTGATCCCGTCGTCTATAAAATTATGTAAACGTCCAGTCTTAATACCTAGTGTATTGAATGAGAAGTACTATTATTGGATAAGGGCTTGTAAAATGTGTCCAGAGACTTATTGGTTTGGGCTCTTAAAATGTTTTCAACTGTTTTGTTTACATGGGAGGGTGGGATATTTAAATAAAAAAATTGTTTGTTATGAAATAAGGGGCTCAATTTTATTATCCATAATAAACTTAAAATGTTGCTTTCATTTTGTGGCTTGTGTGATAATTTTAAAAGTATAATTGCACCCATCATTCTAAAGATTTGGAAGCAGTTCTAAAAACAAAACAAATAAAACAGGCTTGATAGGTTCTGGTCTCCTTAATATGCTGTATTTCTTTTGCATGCTCAAATCTTTATAGTTTTTGGATAAAGTAAATGTTTTTTCAGAATGTTGCACCATAATCCTGCCTCTTTAGCCACACCCCCGCACTCTAGGAAAATACTTCCTTATCAAAGGTATGCACACAGCTTAGCAGCCATTGACCGTATTGAATGATCTAAACCAGTGGTCTTAAACTACTGGTCCGCGGACTGGTGCCGGTCCGCAAAAGCTTTCACCCTACTATACCGTAGGGTGAAAGCTTTCGCGGATCGGCAACAAATTGTCACGAGATATTTCCCCGGGAACTGTGCCTCCCTCTCCCCTGCCGGCTCTGCAGGACTGGAGGGGAGATCAGAGATCTCCCTCTCTGGGCCGCTAGCACTGTAATGCTGCATCCAGCAGGGAAGGGAGGGAGGGAGAGAGGACCACGGGGAAGCTCTAACATGCAGCGCTGCCGGGTTCTCGTCTTGCGGGCTCAGAGCGTTGCCTCGGTTACCACGTCAACACTCCAAATCTCGCGAGAGTGAACTCTAGCAGCTCCGAGGCTGCTAGAGTTCATTCTCACCACTGGGACCACCAGGGCTTCACCACAGGACCACCAGGGATTGCAGGAAATGTCCCCCGTCCCAGGAAAAGGTAAGCAGGGAGGGGGGATATCAAAAATATATATATTTTTTAAATTTAAATATATATATTTATTAATCTACCCTCCAACCCCACAGACCCACAATCATTCTCCCCTATACACACACTGCCCCCCATACACACAGCACCCCTCACACACACACACACACTACATCCCTCATACATACCATTGTTTTTTATTTCTGGCTGACGCCAGTTCGCAAAATATTTCTCATATTTTCACCAGGCCGCAGGTGCTAAAAGGTTGCAGAACACAGATCAAAAAACCCTGCTTAGATGGAGAGCACACACAGGGAGGCTTATAGTAAGAATATCACTACCTGTTTTTAGTTTATCTGACTGTCTGCAAAAGCAGCTTAGACTTTATGCATAGCTATGATAAGGAAGTCTTTCTGGCATGAGATTCGTGGCCAAAGAGGTGGGATTATAGTGCAGAATTCTGCAAAACACATTCATTTTCTGCAAAAACTATAAATAAGTCAAATCAAATGCAATAAAATTGTATTTGTGCCCGATGTGTCCCATTAAAGGGATACGCAATATTCACTAATGCATGAAACACCGAAGGTTCCGTATAAATTGCGTTAACCTTTTTTCCTAAAATGCTCTATTTTCTTTCAAGTTAATATGAAAAATTAAGCAAATTAAATAATACGGTTCAGACAAGGTAAATCCAGAGCAAATGAAAAGAAGAAATTGATACATTGTTTAATTTCTGCTCTTAATCTGCTTACTCTATGCCAGGGAAGTAAACATAACACTAAAAACCTAGGAAGTGGCTGTTCTCCTTTAAATATCTACCAGATCTTGTGTATTCTTATGAAGCAAATTTTCAGGTTATGATATACTTGCAATAAGACTCCTCTGAGTTTGAGATTAAAGGCGTTACAGGTTTGAGAGTTAGCAACTGTACAATCTGTAGTTTATTCACTAAACTGAGAACAAACACATTTTATACAGCATCCTTATACAGCATCTTATGGACATGCCACCATGTTAGCATATATATTAATAGATTATGTTACCGGGGGGGGGGGGGGGTGAGGGGTGTAACGATCTGATACTTCAAATAATGTCCAAAGCTGGTTATGCTAACATAGAAGTATGAACATCTGCATTAGCATAGATGCAAATCAGAAGGACTGTAAGTGCCAGACATGGCCAGGTAAGAGTCAAACCATTTGTGAACGCTTGCTCTAAGGTAGCAGCGCCAAGGGACTTCTGGCACCATAACCACTTCTCTGCTGTGTAGTGGTTATGGTGCTTAGTGTCTCTTTAACCCCTTAAGGACCAAACTTCTGGAATAAAAGGGAATCATGACATGTCACACGTCATGTGTCCTTAAGGGGTTAAATAAACATTATTTTGCCAGCCAGCAGCTTTATGCAGTATAACTGACTGCATTGTAAAATCTGTAAAACGCAATACCTGTGGCTCTAGGTCAGTGATGGCGAACCTGTGGCACGCCGAGCCCTCTCTGTGGGCACGCGGCCACAGGTCCGCCATCACTGCAGAATAGGCGCCTGCCTGCCTGAAACGGCAGGCGCCTATTCTGCTTCCGGGTCGGGAGGCAGGGATCTGTGTAGCAGCTCCCCTGTCCTCCCGCGCGATGCTGTGTGGAGCGTTGCCGAGCGTTACCATGGCAACGCTCCACACAGCATCGCGCGGGAGGACAGGGGAGCTGCTACACAGATCCCTCCCCCTGCAGTACTTACCACCACCGGACCACCAGGGATGGCTGTGCCCCCCCCCACCACACTTCATTGAAGGTAAGAAGGAGGGGGTGGGATACTAACACCACCCCTACCCCCCCAGAAGTACCCTTACCCACCATAGCACCACCCCAACCCACCACAGCACCCTACCCACCACAGCACCACCCCCCCAGCACCACCCCTACACAGCACAGCACCACCCCTACCCCCCAGCACCACCCCTACCTTCCACAGCACCACCCTACCCCCCCAGCAGCACCCTACCCCCCCAGCACCACCCCCACCCCCCCAGCACCACCCCTACCCACCACAGCACCCTACCCACCACAGCACCACCCCTACCCATCACAGCACCCTACCCCCCCAGCACCACCCCTACCCACGACAGCACCCTACCCACCACAGCACCCTACCCACCACAGCACCACCCCTACCCCCTACAGCACCACCCCACCCCCAGCAGCACCCCTACCCCCCAGAAGCACCCCTACCCCCCCAGAAGCACCCCTACCCCCAGAAGCACCCCTACCCCCCAGAAGTACCCCTACTCCCCCACACACAGTACCCCTACCCACACACAGCACCCCTACCCCCACACACAGCACCCCTACCCCCACACACAGCACCCCTACCCCCACACACAGCACCCCTACCCCCCACACACAGCACCCCTACCCCCCACACACAGCACCCCTACCCCCCACACACAGCACCCCTACCCCCACACACAGCACCCCTACCCCCCCCACACAGCACCCCTAACCCCACACACAGCACCCCTACCCCCACACACAGCACCCCTACCCCCACACACAGTACCCCTACCCCCCACAGCACCCCTACCCCCCACACACGGTATCCCTACCCCCACACAGTACCCCTTACCCCCCACAGCACAGCACCCCTCTCACACACATACAGCACCCCTCTCACACACATACAGCACCCCTACCCCCCCAGAAGCACCCCTAGCCCCCAGAAGTACCCCTACCCCCCAGAAGTACCCCTACTCCCCCACACACAGTACCCCTACCCACACACAGTACCCCTACCCACACACAGCACCCCTACCCCCACACACAGCACCCCTACCCCCCACACACAGCACCCCTACCCCCCACACACAGCACCCCTACCCCCCACACCCAGCACCCCCCCACACACCCAGCACACACCCAGCACCCCCCACACACACACACAGCACCCCCCCCACACACACAGCACCCCCCCACACACACACAGCACCCCCCACACACACAGCACCCCCCCACACACACAGCACCCCCCCACACACACGCAGCACCCCCCCACACACACGCAGCACCCCCCCACACACACGCAGCACCCCCCCACACACACGCAGCACCCCCCCCCACACACGCAGCACCCCCCCACACACACGCAACACCCCCACACACACACGCAGCACCCCCCCACACACGCAGCACCCCCCCACACACACGCAGCACCCCCCCACACACACGCAGCACCCTCCCACACACACGCAGCACCCCCCCCCACACGCATCCCCCACACACACACGCACCCCCCCCCCCCCCCCACACACACACACACGCAATTGCCGTGGCACTTTAAGGAAAAAAAAGTTGGCATGTATTGCGGTTTGGGCACTCTGGCTCAAAAAGGTTCGCCATCACTGCTCTAGGTTTTGAAAAAAGTAACCGAACAATGAAATTAAAATTAAATAGTAAAATGTAGGTTAAAACTATCTAGCTATGACTATAGCTGTTTGAATTTTTTTTTTTCCCGAATCCTCTATTGTTGCCTAAAATTTTAAATTTTATATTTTGATTCACTACAAGTCTTTATTTATTAAATAAACCCACATATGTTTATCAAACTTACTTTACACTGTATTACCGGTTTAGCAAGCTTTGTTTGTTCTAAGTCAGAGAAGAAATAATTCCTTTTGTAGTCCTTTCTGGCATAGACATTGTGGTTTTTTTTTTTTTAAATATTCCTTTAAAATATTAAAGGCACAGAAAGTGCAACAATTACTGTAGATTTACAAGGAAAGGTGACAGCCAAAAATAACTCACGCAGGAAAAGGTATTCAGTAACATGATGATCTCAGTGAATGAATAGATGGAACCAAAAAAATTGCGAATCAATAAAAGGAGGCGATTATGAATGGAGGTGGGGCAAAACTAAGGACCAAACTTCTGGAATAAAAGGGAATCATGACATGTCACACATGTCATGTGTCCTTAAGGGGTTAATGATTAGATTCGTAATTGTGAAGTATAAAAAAGTTAAATGAAGGGTTCTGCGGAACAAAAATAAAAAAAATAAAAGAAATGCTTTTGATGTACAGAAGGAGAATAATTAAGCAATACATCCAAAACAAAGGTGTGTCCTGGTATCCTAGAAGCAATCTGATTTCCACCTTCTCAGAAGGTTGGCAAAAACATTTAGTTGTTACACTTTAATAAATTTAATGTATGTGTGATATGTATCGCAATTGTTTTATGTGTTCATTAATTCCACCCATGTCTGAAGAATGGTAATTCATTATGTTAGGAATACACCCAACTCGAAACTGCTAGTTGTTCCAACAAACCTGCCAAAAAGTCTGGCCCATTGCTATTGACATACCAGAACTGAAATCGTGTTTTAAAAGAAATCCGAGCATCAGAATTGTGCGAGATCGTTAGGAGTATAAAAGTGGAACTTGTATTTAAAGAATATTAACATTCACCCTAATCTTTTTTCTGCTGATCAAAGTGATCGTCATCTGAAGTTAAAGGGGAGAAGCCAATGAGACAGATGTATGGAGTGACCAGGCCTTTTCTAAACCTCACCTGGAATTTTCTCAACAGTTTTCTGCCGCTGTTGACCCTCAAGTTTAAAATAGTTATTTAACTAAAGCATTGATTAACTTCAGTCACCATATTTAATAAAACGATCTCAGGGTCAATATTTCAGGATAGCGAGAGTAATGATAAACAAATTAGCGATTTCACTGTGATTGACATTTTACCATAGGTTGAAGGTTATCTGTAGAGTTAGTTGCAGAAGCTAATGTTTGTGGTAATTGTTATTTTGTTAAAATAGTGCTGTCAGTCTTTCGTCAGGTTATTTTGGCCGTTAAATTTTGATAAGGAAAAATTGACTCCCTTTGAAGCAATTTACTGCCTGTGACAATTAGACCAGAAATATCCTAATTTCACAAAATTATAGGATATCTGTCCATATTGAACACTGAATTTGTATCCATTTTTAGGAGAATTGAAAGATTTCCATTTTGCTGATTATCAATGAATTGAACAAAAAAAATGGAATTTGGTGGAAACAGCCCGTAAAAATGTAGGTTTTTTTTTTTGTTTTTTTTTTTATAAATCATACACAGTGTTTAATACAATAAAGTTAGTACATTATTAATACAATGTATGCATACACATAATATTTACATTGCTCTTAGAGGTGCATTTAGTGTTGTACAGAGTACATTAAACGGGCACTCTAGAGCTACAACTACTACAACTCTCTGTAGTAGTTATGGTGTTAGGATTCTACTGACACTGTCCCATGGTAGGTAGTCACTTATCTGGATGTCCCTAGCCCCAGTGGTCCCGTTCTCTTTTCAGTTAGATCTAAAGAAGAAGTTCCCCTTCTGCATATGATGCATCCATTTTGGCCCTATTTGGATGGAATACACGTAAATTTGTAAATAGGGGATAACACTTATGCCATACCTCAGGAGACCCGGGTAAGGGTCAAATGGTTTAAAAAAGAAAAAAAAATGGTTTGATGTTATTGTATTGTATGTTATTACATAAAATGAAACTCAAAAATAAAGAATTGAATAGAAAAAAAGTTACTTTTTTAAGTGACATAAACCATTGGATCATAAACAAAGCAAAAAATGAACAAAACAAACAAACAAATCTCTATTTTGGTTGTGTTTGCAATGCATTGCTTTAAACTTGTAAGGTGTTAATCTAGTGAAAATAAAACAATGTTTAATGAATAGACTGTAGAGACTCAAACATAAATACATATGTGTCAAACTAATGAGAAAACATGAAAACAGCATATCTGCTCAATTTATTTATTTATTTTTGTTTGTTTTGTATGTATGTACCATACTAGACTACACATTAAATAATAAACGAGATTCTGAGTGTTAGGTCAGAGATATCTAGTTTAAAGCAGAGTTTAAAACCAGGCACATTTAATGGAAAATCAGGATTCAGGATATGTACAGGTTAGGTAGGCAAGGTCGTTTGTGCACTAAGTCACGATCACAAACGCAACGGACTACATAAAGAGACTGCAAGCAATTAAAAAAAAAATTCTGTATTTTAAAATTTAAAAAAAAAGCTTTCTGGTAGTCGTGATCCATCTGTTGGCTTTGTTCATTAGAAAACTGAGGACCAACAGAAATCTTTAGTGTGTACATTAAGTACTGCCTTCTGGAGTAAGCTTCCCAGTGCAAAAGAAGGTTAAAGGGACAGGACACTGTGGTCACTATAACTGCGTCATGTCAATAAGGTGGTTATAAAGGGACACTATAGACACCCAGACCACTTCAGCTCATTGAAGTGGTCTGGGTGCAGTGCTCCTGTCAGTTTAACCCTGCAACTGCAAATATTGCACTTATTTATAAACTGCAATAATTACATAGCAGGGTGTACGTTACCTGTCAGTCACTAGAGGCACTCCCGGGCTGTTTTGCAGATTTTGGTCGCCTAACTGATGCTGGACTTCCTCATGATCTGCACGAGGACATCCAGTGTCAGCTAGAACCCCATAGGAAAGCATTGATTAAATGATTCAATGCGTTCCTATGTGGTAGTCCTAATATGAGTGCGGATCTTGCTGCGCATACGCGTTAGGTCCCTGACATCGGCTGACTTTGGGCGAGGAGCAATGCAGGCAGAGCCTGACCTAGCACCGAGAGAAATGGGTGCTGGATTCAGGTAAGTGACAGAAGGGTTTCTGTGCTGTGGGGTGGGGTGGGGGTGGGGGGAGGGTACGCATGCAAGGGGGGTACTACAGTGCTAGGAATACAACTTTGTATTCCTAGCACTATAGCTTCCTTATAATGTCTGGAGTCCCCAGCAATGTCCTTCCATTCAGAGTTAATTGGAAACGAGCCCCACGCCTCACCTTTATGATGCTTGGGTTAATGGGTGGCTGCTGGTGTCAGCTGACTATGTTCAGCCTATCACAACTGCCCATTGCTGGGATGAATCGGTATGGCTAAGGAAGTCATACCTTCAGTCGGGGCTGGGCTGTGGGTGGCCAGCAAGCCTCATTCACTCAAGACTATAAACACATTAGCTTGTGTTCTCTTATTATCATTTACAAATAAAAATGGGCACTTTTATAAAATAACCTGGTTACGCCCCCATGGCTGTCAATCAGACAACCCGTCCTGTTACTTCCTGGTTTGGTTAGCTCAGTGGAGTTAAACTCAAGAGGCAGCAATTGCTCAGAGCACCTGCCTTGCAAATACTTCTCATTGAGCTGTATTGGAAGTCTGTGATTGGACAGCCACAGAAAGTGGGGTTTCTACTTTTCGTTGGGGGTATATCTACCAAATAGTGATTTGTATTTATTTTTTTATCTGCGCTGTGGAGTGTCTGTTTAAACTGCTCAAAATAGTTTAACACTGAATGGAGGGACAGTGCTAGGGGACTCAATGCCCTATGATTAATTTAGTGTATTCACTAAATTCCGAATCATATACATCTGAAATCTGAAGGAAACATTTATTTAAAAATGGCTGATTTAGAACATCTCTAGCTAGGCACATCATTGCTGTCTCTTCCTAAATTTTACCATTTAGATTACAGTTTATTACAATTCATAATTTAGTGAATAAGCCTCAGACAGATACATAGTTACCATGAAGGCTAATTATATTTTGTCCAGACAGTTTGTTTATCTCCTGTCCTAGTAACAGCTCTCCCAAACTCCCCCTACCATTGCACATGCAGGTGTCTGACTGGTGTTGAGTGAGTGCTATGTGAAAAGGAGGGGGGGAGCTGCAGATTTTATTAGTGGCCAGCAGGGGGCAGCACAGCTCAGCTCCTTTTGTATCTGCTTTCATTGCTGCAAACCTCACCTCCTTTTGGTGGAGAAAAAGATGGCAGGACCTCTGAAACAGCTGTCAGTCGGCAAGGACCATCTCTGCAGCTAACCTCGACCCAAACATGATCTTCACCGGACTCTGGAGTGACAGTATCAGTACATCCAGGCCTGTGAGAGAGAGCAAGCACCATCACCACCTCCCAGTTTGCTGCAGCTGCAGAATCAGCAATTGCAAGGCACAGAGATCAGCCTGTAATCTGACAGCCAAGCTGTGAGTCTCAGCCCTGCAAATAAGAGAGACATTTTTTTTTTTAAAAAGGAGGAATCCAGGTTAGGAAGCATTTCCTACAAGAATGAGGTAAGAGACCTCCTTTTGCCTATTCCTGATCTGCATTGCAGCCTGAGTCTTATTGTAATCAGGAGACTGAGTCATTGCAGTAGAGATCATCATGCAATGGATGGAGTGGGTGCATTGCCTGTGATTTGAGAGATATCCATTCATTGTGTCTGTACTTGGATACAATGTACATGTCTGGGGGGGCTGCTTGCAAATTGCTGAGCTGCAGGGTTCCATTAATAAACTGTGTGGATCACCAGATTCCAGACCCCCCCTTCTCCTGCTCATCATCCTCTAACACCCTTTAAACCATCCCCCACCCCTGCATTTATGATCACTGTGTATACAGTAGTGTGCTCTATACATATTTATACATCAGATGACAGATCACAAATTATAGCAACAAAACAGCTTATATATTTATTAATATTTTTATTATTATTATGAATATTCCTGTAGGCAAGGTGGGATTAACCCTTGCTAAGCTGAAGCAGCCTGCAAATTGCTTAAAGCAATGCATTGTTTATAGCACACTGGGCAGGAAAAGGTCAAATGGATTGCCATTAACCTATTTATGTCAGTTTGGCTGTGCTATGCAATGCACAGCAACAGATTTATTTATATATATATATATATATATATATATATATATATATATATATATGTGTGTGTGTGTGTACCCTATTGAATCAATGCAATGTTTTGTGGACCCAGGACATACTTGAAAACGAGAGAAATCTCAATGTATCTTTCCTGGTAAAATATTTTATAAATAAATATATTCTGACTCAACGACAGGGAGAGAGTTAAACGCTCCATCCAATAGCTTGCTCTTATGTTTGTCATCTGTAATGCCATTGTCCTGTTGCAATAATAGTAAATAATGTTATATTGTGTATAAATAGTGTTATGAGCTGATGAATTATGACATGTTTATGATACAGTTACGAAAAATGTTCAATTTATTATGACATGTTTATGATCTATTTTAAAATATATATATATTCAATGTATCATCATGTGTAAACCTTAATATAGTGAGCCTTTATGATAATGTGATATATGTTGGATTGGTGATGTTCAGAATAGGCTGTAATTGCGATACAGATATGGAGCAGTATTGGAGCAGTTATTTTCTTGTGTTTGAGTGGCAGACAGATATAACTTCAGCTCACACAGCAGACAGGCTGTTCGTTATCTGTGGCCTGGCTGGCACCTTTCATTTTACAAGGCAGCCATACTTAAAATAGGCTAAATGCCTCACAGGCCACTGCCTTATTTAACGCAATCATCCATGCTTAAACGGACACTGTAGGCATTATAGCCATTTCATCTTGTTAAACTGGAGTCCCCTAGCGCTGTCCCTCAATTCAGTGTGTTAAAGCATTTTTAAGCAGTTTAACACTAAAAAAAAAAGGTGCCTGGTCACCTACAGTCCAGCCCCTACTGGAGGTGTGGCTAAGGCAGAGATTACACACTTCCTTCTTTTGCATACTCCTTTATACCAGCAATCGGCGCTGTGATAGGCCGGAAGTGGTCAGCTGATACTTTCCGCCAATCACAGCTGCTCGTCACTGCTCTGGGTAATGCTTCCTGCTTCATTAAACGCACAGGGAAAGTTGTCTGCTGGGGACTCTCGTTTAACTTAAAAAAAATGTTTTAAATGCTTTAATTCAGAATGAAGTGACAGGGCCTGTGGTCTATAGATACTATAGCTACATCAATGAGATGAAACCGTAATAGAGTCTACATTGTCCCTTTAAGTATGTTCCTCCATAATGCACACACAGAATTTAAGAACAATTTAAATACATGCTCCTCACTTTTTAATTTGCACTTGACATTGGAGACTTGGATCATGCACACGAAATCTATTCATTATTAAAAAAAAAAAAAAAAAATAATATATCAATATATAATTGCATATTTTTCATATATGATTTTATTTTTTCATATTTTATTATTTTGAATAGCTTATTCAAAAATATAAAATCAAGGCCTATTTTCTCTCAAACGAGGCTTTGGGGAGATATGTTGAGTTTTTCATAGCAGACAAAGAGCTAAATATTTTCTGCAAAACACTTTTTATATCAGTTCATTCAGAGATAAAAAAAAATACATTTATAATCCTATTACATTCACACAATATGATTTGCATAGGTGAAGAATAGAGATAGAAGTAACAATAATTCTTTACAGATTGTATATTTCTAACTCCTGCCTGGATAATGCTTCGCTGTATTTTAATGATCCGTAGATCATGGAGTATATCCTTACTGGAGTGTTGTTTTTTGGATAGCTGTGTCAACGCAGGTTGGAAAGCATGTGATTAACATACACCAGGGCTACCCAAAAGGTAGATCCCACAGATGTTGTAAAACTACAATTCCCATGGTGCTTTGCCTTTAAGCAGCATGCCTTTAGAAAGACAAAGCATCATGGAAGCTGTAGTTTTTTTATTTATTTTATTTATTTATTTATTTATTTATTTTAAACATCTGGGGATCTACCTTTTGGACACCCCCGACATACACTGTGCCGGACCCACAATGCTTCATTTCATATTTTGACAGACAGTTCACTTAGTCTCGTCAACATGTGCATTTGGCTGCGATCAGAACTTTTGGGGGACAGAGCAGTCTAAAGATACTATGTGTAATTAAATGAATATGATGAGCAGATCATCATGGTCAGCTCTTTTCTCAACCTAAGTCCCACTATTCAACTTTTGATCTTTTTTATTCTTTTTTTTTTGTTATCCATGAATATATAATAAAACTGCTCTGTATGGTATAGGCTACTGCAGTGGTGCTCAAACTGCCTGGTCTTACACTACTCTTCCCCCCTCCCCCTCATTACAGGCCACACTTCATGTCCCCCAGACTGGGAAGTACATTTTGGGAGGTGTGCATCAGGGGAAAGGGGCAATATTTTTAAAGCAATCAATTTACTGCTAGTCATTTGTGGCACTCACGCTGAATCACTTTACATCGTCAAACGGCTGATACTGGCTTGTCTTGTCGCAGGACGACTGAGTTAAAAATATTTCCTGCTCAGAAAAAAAAAAAAAAATGTATCCCTTCGCCTCACCCAGCTACAGTGCCGAAAATGTCTGTTTATCTATTCTCACCACAAGACATGCAATCCTGTCCAACAGTTATTTTGCACACATACCTCATAGGATGCATTGTGTTTATATCGCTGTTTGTGTATACTCCGTTTACTGTATCATCATATGCACTTATTATTATTAAACTTTAAAATGATACCCGTCACAGGGAGAAAATGTTAGAATGTTTAGAAATGTTTGTGTTTTTTGTTTTTAAATGTATCTTTTCTTGCTGTCCAAAATCTATAGAACTAGCTTTCAGAGTTTAAAGGGACACTGTTGACCTCAATATCACTACATCTTAAAGGGACACACCAAACACTTTAATTTTTGCTTTATGCATGGTGTTTTTTTTTTTTTCTTCAAATAGAAAATGCCACTTTTATAAACGAACCTTGTTACACCCTACTGGCTAGCAATCAGGCAACCGGTCCTGTTGCTTCTTGGTTGTTTAGCTTAGTGGAGTTCAAAGGAACACTATAGTATTATGAATACAAAACTGTATTCCTTGGAATATAGCGTCCCTCTGACAACTATGGATGTCCTCATGCAAAGCGGCAGTCTTAAACGTCCACTATAAACAATGCTAAAATGTCAGGGACACAGCACCAAAACCAATGCAATGAGATGAAGTGGTCTGGTAGCCTATAGTGTCCCTTTAATTTAAGAGGCCAACAATTGTCCAGAGCCTCTTCAAAGACTCCTCATTAAGTAGGTATTGTAAGTGCTGTGGAGCTGTGGAGCTCTGTGATGCACTCCTGTATAGACTGTGTTTTGTGAGTTTTATGGTTGTGGATCTCTGTGATGCAATCACAATCATCACCTTCATTTATACACCCCACATCATTTGTTTTATAGTTGTGAAATTATATGATTCATTCACACACACTTCACACTAGTCATACGTGGTTTCATCAATTTTGTCCAGAATAGAACCACTTTCCATTTATTTTTAAATGAATCGATCAGTTTAAAAACTATTATAAATCGCTATTTAAAAACTATTAGAAATATCTTAGATCAAAAATGCATGTAATTTATATAAATAATTGTTGCAGAAAAAGATCCATTAACTAAAATTTCCACAAACATTTCTTAACCCCTTAAGGACCAAACTTCTGGAATAAAAGGGAATCATGACATGTCACACATGTCATGTGTCCTTAAGGGGTTAAAGGGACTCTTCAGTGCCAGGAAAAAATCCGTTTTCCTGGCACTAAAGGTCCCTTCTCCCTCCCACCCCCCATCCCCGGTTGCTGTGACTTACCAGAGGCAGCGACATGCCCACGCCCACGCTCCTCCTCTTCATCACGTCAGCCGGTAGCGGAGACTGATCACGCCCGCCGGCGGGGGAGACCTAATGCGCATGCGCATTAGACCTCTCCATAGGAAAGCATTGAAAATGCTTTTCAATGCTTTCCTACAGGGATTTTAGCGACGCTGGAGGTCCTAACATAGCGTCAGGACGTCCAGCGACGTTATAGATAATATATAGATATATACAGATAATCTGTGCTTTAATCCAGCAAGTGTGCTCTAGTGGCTGTCTAGTAGACAGCCACTAGAGGAGGAGTTAACCCTGCAAGGCAATAATTGCAGTTTATGAAAACTGCAATAATTACACCTGCAGGGTTAAGTGTAGTGGGAGTTGGCACCCAGACCACTCCAATGGGCAGAAGTGGTTTGGGTGCCTGGAGTGTCCCTTTAAGCCCTAAAAACTTCCATTTGATTAGCTGCAGAAGTGGCTATGCAATGAATAAAGATCCAACCCCTTTTTGCACAGCACTTGCTGGGCATTGTCTGATCAAATTCTTCCCATAAAGAAGCAGTGGGGACAAATCTCCAATCCTAAGCTTCTCATAGAGATGGGCCATGTTATAGAGAGGTTTTTATGTGTCCAACAAAATGGTGATTTACAATTGCTATATAAAGCCATTGTGAAAAATCTTATCCGCTTTTATTTTTAGATATTGGAGTTAAATTCCACATCAGCTATTTAGTTAGCAATTGCCTCACTCTCCCATTATATCAGATATGTATTTTAACTCCCTCTGGCCTTAGCCAGAGCCTCATTGAGTATGGTAAGTGTTGTAAAGTTGCTACCCTAGCCTCGTTATCTTTTGGTGGTCTTCCATTGACTTACTCCCCTAGACAACCTGACAGTAAGGATGGCGGTGTAGGGTTTCTGCTTTCTCCCCACTGATCCTTCAAACCTCTACCCACCTTCCCTTTATTTCTCCTTCACTCAGTTCTCTGTTGTTGTAAATATCTATGCAAAGGTTGCTGTTCTTTACTGCCCTCTTGGTGCCCCTCCCTGGGTCTTCTTGATCCCACCCCTTCTCACCTTATCGGAACCCTCTCCCCCTGTCTCGTGCCATTCTTAATGCATATCTTTAACTGCTGTCTTTTTTCTTGCATTTTCCTCACTCGCCTTAAACATGCTACTGTCGTACTCCTCCTTAAAACGTCATCACTTGACCCATATTCCCATTTCAACTATTGTCCCATATCCCTGCTCCCTTTGTCTTCCAAGCTTCTGGAATGTCTTCGTTTTTAGCAATCTGGCTTGCTTCCTCAATTCCAACACTTTCATTGATCCTCTTCAATCTGGTTTCTTCCTCCTACATTCTTCTGAGACCGCTCTTATTAAAGTAACTAATGATCTAATGGTGGCTAAATCCAAAGACCAGTATTCTATACTAATTCTTATTTACCTCTCTGTTGCCTTTGACACTGTTGCTCATGTCCACCTTCTTCTAACTCTTCAATTCCTCCCAATGTTCACTCAGTGCCCCTTTTGCTAATGACACCACATTCTCTCATCCTGTTTGGGTTGGAGTCCCCTCCCCAGGTTCTGATCTTGGTCCCCTTTTGTTTTCTCTTTACACGGCCTATCTAGGCAAACGCATTAATTCCTTTGGATTCCGCTACTATCTGTCTAACGATGACACCCAGATAATTTTTCTTCCCCCAAATGCTGATCCTCCTCTATCGGTCTCCCTGCAAGTTGATGGTACCCGCATCAGCTTGTCCTTGCAAGCTCGCTGTCTTGGTGTTATCTTTTATTCTGGCCTCACCTTTTATGACTCACATCCAGTCTGTTGCTGCTTATTCCACCTTAAAAACTTTGCCTGCATCTTCCCCTTTGTTACGCAAAATACTGCTAAGGAGTGTTTTCATGCTCTAGTAATTTCTCGCATTGATTACGGTTATTGGTTTCCCCAAACTGTACTGCCTTGCTACAGTCTGTAATGAATGCTGCCACCAGGCTGATTTTTCTCTCCTAACGCTCTTCTTACACCTTGCCTCTCTGTCAATTCTGATATTGGCTTCCCATACCCTATAGTAATCAATTCAAAATACAAACCCTTACCTTGAAATCTCTTAACAACTAAAGGATGTCTACCTTCATCCAGCCCCTAGTCATAGGCGTGCGCACGGGGTGTGCCGGGTGTGCCTGGGCACACCCTAATACCCGTGGCATGCCTATGGAGTAAGATCGGCAAGGGAGCTCTCAGAATCTCCTCTGTCAGTCCATGCAGAGCAGGCGCTATCCGAGCGCCGGCTCTGCTCTCAGCCTCCCTTCACCGGCCCACAGGTTCCTCTTGTGAGATCTGAGCGTTATCGCGGCGGAAGGGGCTAGAGTTCACTCTCCACTGGACCACCACACACATACCGTGCACACACACACAGCACCCTCACAAACACACCACACAAGCAGCACCCTCACACACAGCACACAAGCAGCACCCTCACACACAGCACACAAACAAGACCCTAACAAACACACACACAGCACACTACCAGTACCCTCACACACAAACAGCACCCTCACACACAGTTCATTAACAGCACCCTCACAAGCACGCACACACACAAACACCCTCACCCACATAGCACACTACCAGAACCCTCACACAGCACACACAGACACACATATATATATATATATATATAAATATACGTGGTTTGTGCTTGTGCTTTAGGGTGCACACCCTAATGCAATAGGCTGCGCACGCCTATGCCCCTAGTCTTCAGTCATTTGAGAAATTCCTCAGACCTGTCTCTTGCTCTCCTTAAAGGGCCACACTTGATGCTCACATTCCAGTTCTGCTACTTTCCCACCTTGTTCCTTAGTTGCTATCCCTTTCGATACGCTTCCTATTGTGTTTTTATACCCCACCTTTTCTAGACTGTAAGCCCGTTGTGTTTTTATACCCCACCTTTTCTAGACTGTGAGCAGGGTCCTCAACTACCTATTGTTCCTGTAAAATTTTGTAATTGTCTCATTTATTGGTAAATTTCCCCCTGTATCACATTGTAAAGCTCTGTGGAATAAGTTGGTGCTATATAAATGCAAATAATGATAGTAGTCTAATAGAGGCAGGCTAATTATTGCACTCAATTTGATAGGACATAAACTCCGAACACTTTTTTTTTTTTTTTGTTCCTGACATCTATAGGAATGTCAGAGGTAAAAAAAACCCCACAAATAATTAGTTTTTTTTCCCCTTTATTATTGTATTACAATTAACTTTTTTTCTGAGAGCTGGACAGCAGGCTTTGACACTGTATGTTTAAGTCATCCAGCCACAAGCAGGCTGTTCAAGGAATCATAAACCTATATCCAACCAGGAAGATGATATTCTAAAAGCCATGGGTAAGATCCCTACAAACAAAACGGGGGTATTTATTTGTGAAATTAATAGGGTTATTCTCACTAAAATGAATATTCAAGGTGAATTTTATATTGAAGTTAAAATTAGCAGAACTGGAAAAATACTTTGTCATCGATGCTACCAGTTTTGCTACTCTGGCCTTAAAGGGACACTTGGCACCCAGACCACGTTATCTCATTGAAGTGGTCTGGGTGTCCTCTTAACTCGGCAATGTAAAACATTTCAATCTCAGAGAAACTGTGATGTTTACATTGCAGTGCTAAGACTGCACCTAGTGGCTGTGTTCCAAAAAGACGCTATGGGTGCTTCCTGCTGTTTCACAGAATTTGACTCTGTGAAACGATGTTGGACATCCTCAACGGTCCAGCATCTTCAAAATCCCCATAGGAAAGCATTGATTAATTGCTGTCCTGTGGGGAAGACCTACTGTTTGCGAAACCCTCACAGCACATTCGTTTCGTCCATAGCTGTGACATTGGAGGAGGATAACCGAGCCAGTGCCAAAGGGGATTCTCACTTTACTAAATAACCCTGTAAGTAATTTTAAAAAGAGAGTCTACATGGACAGGGTACTTGCACCATAACCACTTCAACAAGACTAAGTATTTTTGATGCTTAGAGGGACCCTGTAATGTGCCATGACAGCACAAATCACACATTCCATTCTGATTACAGTCACCTCTCTGCACCTCTTCAGACCGTTACCACACTGTAAGGCAACTCGCTTTGCATAAGTCGAAAATTGTTAGACAGCTTATATTTATTTTTTCCGTGATTTTCTCATTATTTTCACGTCCTCTGTATTTAACAAAGAACGCAGGCATTTATCTGGACACGGTCTAATATGATTAAATAAATCCTAACTGCACGTATGATGAGTAATTCCACAAGGCCTGTTGCTTAGTGCAGTGATGGCTCACTGTGACCAATATTTCCACCAATGCCAGTCATCACTGATTGGCAAAGCAATGAAGAGGCAGTGTCTTTATTCACTGTACACTTGCTTGCAGCTGTGCGTATCATATCCTCTATTTAAGTGATCTTAAATCGCAAAGAAACATTAACTGTCCTGGTTCTCGTTCAGAGCAAGCTGTTTCAGGCTGTTCTGATATAAAATATTAGGGTAGAAGTAATGGAGAATAGTAAAGATAATTTCTTTAAAGTGGAATAGCACTGCAACCACTCGACAATAATAGAATTTCTGGTGTTTTCTCAACCCCATGTCAAGTAGCAGACTGCTGTATCTGTTGTATACTGCACACTTTTAAAGGAATACTCCAAACACCTAAAGCACTTTATTTTTTTATTATTATTTATTGCTTTTTTTTCTTCATTTTACAGAAAGTGTACAGGTTGTTATGCTATATGATACTATGCACATGAAAAATAAAGAATTTAGAAAGTGTAGATTTCAATTGAAATTGTCAGTTTTAGAAATTAACCTTTTTGCACCCCCTGGCTGTCAATCGGATTAGTTTGGTTTGCTCAGTTGAGCTAAACTCAAGAAGCAGAAATTGCGCAGAGCACCTGCCTTGCAAAGACTTCTCATTGAGCTGCATTGGGAAGTCTGTGATTGGACAGCCACAGAAAGTCTGGGAGGAATTAGATGGGGAGGGGCTTGCAAAAAGCTGCAGTCAAGAGATTTGCAGCTTAAGCAAGCTGTTTTAGATATATTCCCAATGAACAAAATGCATAGTTAAATGAATGCATGTTTTCATTGGGGGTAAATCTAATAAATAGTGATTATAAAAAATATTTTTATTTGTGGAGTGTCCCTTTAATAGGATACATTATTTTATTGATTTGTATCTCTAGATCATGGGTCGTCAACCTGGTCCCTACCGCCCACTAGTGGGCGTTTCAGGATTCCAGGTGGGCGGTAGGGATTTTCAATTTTTTTTTTATATAAATTGGGCAGGCGGGCGGGCGCGAGCCGGCGGTACCACTGTGACTGGGTACCGCCATCACCACTTGCGGCCCCGGCGGCAAACCGCCGGGGCCGCATATGGAGGGGTCCATCGGGTGGCCCATGCTGTCAGGGCCACCCGATGGATGTGGATTGTGAGGGGGCCCGGTCAGCGCTGGGCGCTTTAACAGCGCGACCGGGCCCCCTGTGATGACATCAAATCTGCTGGGAGGAAGTGATTCCCCGGTCACTCCTCCCAGCATACAGAGAGCCGCGCGGGAGGAAGGAGGAGGAGGGAGTCAGAGTTGGAACTCTGACTCCCATGCACCTGAGCCACCACTGGACCCCAGGGAAAGTCACCCTCCTGCACCTTAAAGGTAGGAAACAGGAGGGTGACTTAAATATAATGTGTGTTTGTTTGTGTATGTGTCTTTGTATGTATGTCTTGTGTGTGTCTTATGTAAGTGTCTTGTGTGTGTATGTCTGTATACATGTGTCTTGTCTTTGTATGTGTGTCTTGTGTGTGTCTTATGTGTGTGTGTATGTCTGTATATATGTGTGTCTTGTCTCTGTATGTATGTCTTGTGTGTGTGTCTGTATGTGTGTCTTATGTATGTGTCTTGTGTGTGTGTGTATGTCTGTATATATGTGTGTCTTGTCTTTGTATGTATGTCCTGTGTGTGTCTTATGTATGTGTCTTGTGTGTGTGTGTGTGTGTATGTCTGTATACATGTGTCTTGTCTTTGTATGTATGTCTTGTTTGTGTCTGTGTGTATGTCTGTATATATGTGTGTCTTGTCTTTGTATGTATGTTGTGTGTGTGTCTTTGTATGCATGTCTTGTGTGTGTGTTTGTATGTATGTTTTGTGTGTGTGTGTGTGTTTGTATGTATGTTTTGTGTGTGTGTGTGTGTCTTTGTATGTATGTCTTGTGTGTGTGTGTCTTTGTATGTATGTCTTGTGTGTGTGTGTGTCTTTGTATGTATGTCTTGTGTGTGTGTGTGTCTTTATATGTATGTCTTTGTGTGTGTGTGTGTCTTTGTATGTATGTCTTTGTATGTGTCGTGTGTGTGTGTCTGTCTGTATATATGTGTGTATGTATGTGTCGTGTGTGTGTCTGTCTGTATATATGTGTGTATGTATGTGTGTCTGTTTCTTGTGTCTGTCTGTATGTGTATGTGTATGTGTCTTTGTATGTATGTCTTTGTGTGTGTGTGTGTGTGTGTGTGCCTGTCTGTCTGTATGTGTGTCTGTATGTATGTGTGCCAGTCTGTTATAGTGGGATACCTAGCTCAGCCTTCCTACTGGGCATTGCTATAAGGAAGGTTAAAAAAAAAGGGGGAAAAAAGGTGGGGAGGGGAATTGAGGAGGGAGAAGAGGGGAGCTGACGCACAGATGAGAAATCATATTATGCGCAAACAGAGAAGTCGTCTGAATATCACCGAAAGAGGAGACCTTCGTTTGTTCCTTACAACCTCAAGGATCTCATTAATCACTAGTAAAGGTAATTTCAATTTACTTTATTGTTTTCTCATTAAACTTTTTATAAAGTTAAAAACATTATAAACATGCATTAATTGCAAATAAAAAGATAAATGTACGTACATTTATTTTTTTTAAAACACCCTCCTTTCGAAAAAAATATTCCGCACTTGCGCGAAAACTGGTGGGCGGTAAGGAAATTTTTTCAACCAAAAAGATGCATTAGTGGGCGGTAGTTAGAAAAAGGTTGACTACCACTGCTCTAGATAATGAAATGGCTAACGTCACACCTTCAATACAAAACTTGCAGTACAAACATGGCTTACTGTGTTTTTCCTTGAACTAAAGTAATCTGGTTAATAAAAGGACCTTGCTGTTATAGCAACTGCCATTTATGCAGTGTAGATGCTGTGATTTGCTGCGGAGATCTTGTCTCTGCAACATAGTGTAAACCAGCCCTGTAATGTCAAAGAGGACACAGAGTGTCCTCTGCCAGAATCTGGCAATGGAATGTGGAGTTCTAATTTGCCAGCAGCATTGAGTGCTTCTATGCACCCATAGGTCATAAGAAAAACCATCACGCCTTTTAAAGAACATGTCATATAGAGGTGTAAATAGCAAATGTGAGTTGTTGTGTGATAAACAAAAACACTTGATAAAAAAACAAAAAGACTAAAAGCAACTATATTACACATTTCTCTTATTTTGGTTTCCTACTCCTCCAAAAGCCATTGTATAATGTGGCTACAATATTTACTCCTTCCTGTTGTTTTTTTGTTCTTGAGTTAAATGTTTGCTACAGTGACCAGCGAGTGTTTTTTTTTTTTTTTTGGACATTTGTTGGCTCTTAGTGCTTCATTTGTAACCGTATAAAAGGTATTTCTTTGGAGCGATTGTTGGGCTGCCATTTAACCCCTTAATCAATTGAACCAAAACCTAGAATTTGAGCTATATGTCTGGTCAGCCATAATTTACATCTATCATATTAAGTGCACCCACACTTATTATATTATTATTTAGTTAGGTGTTATATATGTTCCCTATATTGCTATATATGGAACATCATTTAATATGAATACTATCTAAAAAGATGTGAGAAATTGTATTTTCCAAGTTTGCGTGGCATTTTAACTGTGAATGTAATAATACATTTAACTTTTACTGCAATAAACCACACATTTGTATGCTGTGATGTCCCATAAGTACAACAATGTCCCCCATGTACTGGTTTCATGGTGTTTTAGAATCCCCCACTCCCTCCCCCCCTAGGAAAACATTTTATGGGGTTTTTGGAAAGTTACAGAGACAAATATAGGGCTCGCAAAATATCTGGTATTTCTGCCTGGGTTGTCAGGCAGGTCCCCCAATATATAATGAATAAAATATTAAAATTGTATATAAATGATATATAAATACACTTGGAATAAAATCTATATCTAATTTAATACTAAATTATATATAATTTTTACATAATTATATAATTGGTTAGATATTGTGGGATCTGCCTGACAATTCAGGCAGTCCCCCTTCTGCTAATCTGTCAATCACGTTGATCCAAGTCATGTGATCGCAGTTTAAGTGCAATCCCATGTCTCGGATTGGCAGAATCCCTATTTCTGCACTTGAAATGTTGGGGGTTATGCATAGAAAAGGCGATGTATTTAAAAAAAGTTACATTAAATAGAATGTGTAGGAACCTCTGTACTGCGGATCCACCCTTGGGCTAACCCAATCAACGTGAACTTGCCTTTAACAATGAAACTTTACTCTGTCTTCACGGTTTGAAGCCATTGGACCCGATATATCTGGACATTAAAATAAACCTTGAGAAATAAATAGTTTCTTCCTTTCAAGGAGCGAGTGTTGAAACTACATTTATTAATAAAATTAGCAGCACTTTATATGGTCTTTCAGTTAAGACCTGTTTAAACTAAGATTTGTAATATAATTATTTACATTCTTTGTATGGCTAAGGTTTTATATTGTGTTGAATAAATATGTTAGAATGTATGTTTGATTTATAAAGTCTGCCAATATTTCATACTTAAAAGGAACGTGGGCTAGCTGGAGTTAAATCCCCCCCGAAATGAATCTCTGGGCTGAAGTTGCTGAAGTTTATAATGCATGATGGAGATAATACATTAAAACTAAAAAAATACAAATTTAGAAGGTACAAGAGAGTCTGTAATTGTAATGAATGTATGCTCCATACAAGTTCCTGTACTGGTATAGTTTCCTCTGTCATGTGAATGAGCATGTAGTTATGTTTCTATTGCTGCAGCAATAGGAAAAGAATGTAAAGGGACTGAGGAAGAGGAGCTTTAAATCATAATTAAGAAAGGTCCTACATGTATGTATGTATGTATGTACGTACGTATAAAAACATTTTTTACTCGCTGCTTAGTTGAGCAGACAGGCGAGCCATCCCTTTCCAGAATTTTTAATATTCTTTTTATTTTCCCCTATATTTAACAAACACATGTTTGTGATGTTGAAAAATAAAATTACATCAACATTACTTTAAATCTGTTTAGTGTATTCAGGGCCAATTCGAACCATTGTCGGGAAATCTATTCGTAAACAGGACTATAAATAAGACACAAGGTCACACATTTAGACTGGAAGAAAAGAGATTTTGTCTAAGGCAAAGGAAAGTGTTTTTTTTTTTACAGTAAGAATAATAAGGATGTGGAACTCTCTGCCTGAAGAGGTAGTTTTATCAGTCAGTACAGATGTTTAAACAGCAACTTGATAAGTTCTTGGTAAAGGAAAATATACAGGGATATCATTTTCAATTTCTGGGTTACTAGCTTCTTGGTCCAAGGAGAGATCTGACTGCCATTCTCCGGTCAAGAAGGATTTTTTTTTCCTAGTTGTAAAATTGCAAGAGCTTCAAGAGCTGTGTTTTTTTTTTGCCTTCGTTTGGATTAACAGCAAAAACAGATAGGAGGAAGGCTGAACTTGATGGACACATGTCTTTTCAGCTATGTAACCACTATTTCCAGGAGTAAACCTGCAACCTTCATCTTGTTCACCTCTCAATCAATGTTATAAGATCTTCCCTTTACACCAGTAAGCACAGTGAGAATAAGAGATATAGAAAAAATGTTTCTATTTTCCAATGCAGTATGTGCCCTGGTTGTGCCAGGACAGAACTGGATTGTGATGTCAATTTCTAAATCTTAAATGTGCATTTAAAAGGCGCATCATATATAAAAAAAACAAGTTATAACTGATTTTTCTTTTTTTTTTATTCCGTGGTGTAATTTCCAGTGACGTGTCAGTTCCTACATAATACCATATTGATTATTATTTTCATTTATTTTTTTCGTGTATTATGAAATACTATTAACAATCCCCGTTGTCCATAAATACAGAAAATTCAAGTGTCAAGGAGGGTAGTGATAGAATGTTGGTAAGTGTACTCCTGGAATTCTGTATATCTTTTAGTCAGTCCCAACATTCCAAGCACAGGCATTCTTTGCTCTGCTTGATCTCTCTGTGTCTTAAAATATGGTTAATCAAACAAGTCTTTTATCTCCTTTGGCTAACATTGGATTTATGGGTGGCACGTTCACCTGCCTCTCTACCTACCTTTATAAACCTTTCTACAGTGACACCTATCATTTTCGTTACACCCTTTATTTTACCTTGACTGTCGTTACATGGATTCAGTACCCATTTTTCTATAGAAAATATCGAAACTCAGCATTTCTGTTCTCCCCACACTGTATCAGGCTCTCTGCTTATCCTACGTCTTGACTATTATCAGCATGGCTTTAGTGTTCACATACGGGCATCCTATCCCATTGTACATTTGCCATATGGCGAGGACAAGTGGTTGGAGATGTACATCAAACATACATAGGCCGTGTAGACTGGATAATGCATAGGTAACAACAACTACAAATATAGGATATAATCAATGTAATCTTTAACGTGTCTGTTAAAATGATTCTTGAGATTTTTTTTATTTTTTTTTATGTTATTTGTGCTGCAGAAAAAGCCTTGTCTATTATGTGTGCAAACTGCTGCGGTAAAAATGATCGTTCATAAAGTTACAAAGGGTGTCTGCGTTATCGAAGATTTATAGCGCAGTTTTATTCCCCCGGGGCCATGCTGCACACAGCCAAGAGACTCTGGGATTCTTTCCAAGATTAAAGTGTTTTAAACTAAAGACTAGACACTGGGAAGATAAGCTGGCACCTTTCAATATACAGTAGAGGAATAAAATTTATAAACATGTAAACCAATGCGATCCTTTTTATAAGCACATTACACTACTACAAGGTTATAAGTAAACTTCAGATAAAAAATGGGGCACTTTAATTTCCATGAAAGGTTGATGCATCTGGTCTATATCCTTGTCAAACAATTGGCAATTCTTCATATCTATTTTGAGCACCAGAAATGGTTCAAGCTTTTCACATGGGTAGAAGGAATTTAACTGTAGTGTTTATAGTGCCAAAAGGGTCTGGGATTCAGCTGTCCATATCAACCAATGAGCCGACACTGCATGGCAGGGCTTAGTTTAGGGTTGGTAACAGAAGCTTCCTTCAGGAGCTTCTGCGCTTTTAGAGGAGGAGGTGATTGTGCCCAGCAGACCCCAGTTAAGTTGTCAAGTCATTCTTAAAAATGTTGACTACTTACTCTGGGAAGGCACCATAACCACTCCATTGGACTGTAGTGATTATGGTGCTTGAAGTGTTCCTTTTTGAGAAGTAGCTGGGAACATTACTGACACTGGTCAGGAGAACTGTCACAGTAACTGTTTACCTGCAATACTCCTAAAGCCATGGCCTTCAAAGCGTGGGGACTGCGGCAGTATTTAAAGGACCACTATAGTGCCAGGAAAACATACTTGTTTTCCTGGCACTATAGTGCCCTGAGGGTCCCCCACCCTCAGGGTCCCCCTCCCGCACGGCTCTGGAGAGAGGAAGGGGTTAAAATCTTACCTTTCTCCAGCGCCGGGCGGGGAGCTTTCCTCCTCCTCTCCTCCTTCCTAGCGACTTCATCGGCTGAATGCGCATGCGCGTCATGAGCCGCGCGTGCATTCAGCCAGTTCATAGGAAAGCATTTACAATGCTTTCCTATGGACACAAGCGTCTTCTCACTGTGATTTTCACAGTGAGAAGCACACAAGCGCCTCTAGCGGCTTTCATTGAGACCGCCACTAGAGGCTCTAGAGGCTGGATTAACCCTCATTGTAAACATAGCAGTTTCTCTGAAACTGCTATGTTTATAAAAAAAAAAAGGGTTAACTCTAGCTGGACCAGGCACCCAGTCCACTTCATTAAGCTGAAGTGGTCTGGGTGCCTATAGTGGTCCTTTAATCTATTATACAGTTTGTTAAGCCCATCACTTCTAAATCCATGTCTAGATGGTGAATATGAGTTCAAAGATTTTAATACTATTTTTGTGTGTGCAACAGGCTCCAAAATGTTGATACCTGTTACAAAGCTTGAGCTCTGTTCCCCCACACCCCTTAAATGAAGGTTGTGCAAGAAAACTTGTAAATATTACACACAATGTTGCCAACTGTCCAAGTAAGCACTTATCCAAAAGAATGCAGGCAACATTAAAAATAGATCGATATATGTCAAGGCTTCTTGATCTAGTTGCATTATAAACAATCTCTATTCTTCCTGATGGCATGTTAGAACCCAACTACATTACACACTGCACTCCCAAGGGGGTATCACAAAAATAGTGTTTCAAAGTGTAGACATGTCTTATAATTATTATTCTTTATCGATGTCTAGTGTGTGGGATTTCATTGGATTTTAACATCCGAAGAGTGAGCAAGGCCTCACGGCTGAAACGTTATATCTTTTTATTTTTATTTTTTCTCCTATTTGAACCTCCATAAATATTACTTTTGCCCTCACTCTCTACGTTGTGACGCCTGTAAACTTCTGTTTTTAAGTTAATCCGAAGAGGTAGAATAGAAGTTGCTTTTTTTTTTAACTATTGGGGAGAGCAGCTTTGGTATTTAATATTTAATTACCCTTTTCGAAGTTTAAGCGTTAAAACTAGTGATGGCTAATCTTGGTACAACAGAGTCACCGCTGGTTGGTTTAAAATCCCTGTAAATTTAGCTAACATACACCTGGGATTCCAAGGATAATCATCACTGTTAATATTTTGAAACATTTTGACTGCCTTCTCTATCTCCGAAATAGTTAATACAACACATTCTATAATCTGTTTATCAAGAATAAAATCTTTACCTTTACATTGCGTTTATTCTGCAAAATGGTTTTCCCCCTGGCTCAATTAAACAATTCACACCAACGTAACGTAATGTCTTAACCTCCCACTCCATCAATATTTTAGAACATCCAAGATTATTGATTGCGATTTTATATGATTATCTCAATATATAAATATGTATTTTTGAATGGGAAGGGGAAGAAACAAATTGTCGCTAAATCATATTATAAAAGGGAATGAATAGACTCAGTTTTCTTCGGTAATTTGGGGCTATGAAAGCAATAATTTCTAATTTAAGGAATTAATCATTAACTGATCATCTGTATCTGAACTAAATCTCTCGGCAGCTTGACTCATCATTTACCAAGCTTCTGTTAATTTCCCCCAATCGAAATAAGCCCCCACATTTCTATCTAGAGTGGACATGAGATTACAGCAGTTGAGCAATCTAGGGAAGAATTCGATTTACTTTGCACTGAGTACCAATTCAAAAATAATGTGTGGATTTGTTTTCTGTGTTGGTCAAAAATGGTGTTTGTCAAAACCAAGACGATTCTTCTCAACCATTTTTCCTCTTGGTGTGCTTCAAGGTGCTAAGCTGAGGTTTTGGAAACAGTCGAGGGAGTCTGGCTCATTTGTTTAGCTTTTATTTTGTGATAAACTTTTTGATCCTTTAAAACGCCATCAGATTGCCTAGAACCAGCATGTGTCTCCTTTTATGTAAGATTTGATGTTGACGCATTTGAGTAACTATACACCAATAAAATCCAAGTACCATATATAGAATATCTAACCCTAAATTATTAGTTTGTCTTTCAATTTCCGGAGACATCAGATTGTAAAAAAAATGAAAAACAACAAATGCAAGCGGCTTCCACCCCACCATTAGTTCATATAAATAATAAATGTATCTCAATAAGTGCAATAAATCGAGGAATATCAAAGATCACTCTGTCATTTTTCTCTACCCCATTTTCAGAGAGTCTATTTTTTATTAGGAAAGGAAGTTCTACTGCAGTAAGCAATCCATTGGGAATCAGCTGGTATATCATGAGGACCGGAGAAGGATTAAGATCATACAGGGATAAGCAAATGTTATGGTTCCTAAACTTCTGTCTAACCCCTGGTCCCTAGGCAGCTATGTAAGATGACTGTATGGTTAATCCAGTTCTGATGATGACTAGGAAATGTCTGATCCAAACAATGGGGACATACTGGGAATTTGCCTAGAGATCCAGTTTAGGATCTTAACCCAGGGTTTAAAAACCACTGATATAACCATTTAAGTGTTCGTTCACAAGATTCCGTGTTTGCTTGTTTGGAATGGTCCATAGCATAGTGATGGCCTCACAAGGGTTAATTGTTTCAGAGATCATTTAAAGCTGATATTTCACACTTCAGAAATTGCCTTCTCACATCCTAAGTTATATGGTACAGCATAAAACACTCAAGAAAATCAGTTTCTATGGCAACCTATTGTGCAAATTCTCCAGGATCAGTCTTCTCGCATTACTTAATTTTATACTAAGGGTCTTCTTAACAAACCAGTGTTATCTTTAGTTTCATTTTCGGATCATTGGCTTTCTCTGTTGTGATGGGGCTAAGCCATCGTTTTTGTTCACTGTTTGAAACAGACATTTTCGGAGAAAACTGAGAATTATTCTAAATATATAGCCTGTATTTCTAGAACGTTATTAAACCTGAAAAGTCTAGGTATCCATCCTTGTCAGCCCCAAGAGGTAAGTATCTTACTTACAAGGAAGCATCATAACATTTTGTCATATAAGATATATATAGGTTTTCAAAACAAAATTATTAAAATTAGATAAACATCCAGCACTCCTGTAGCTAGGAATTGCCAAACCTTGGCCGTCTACATAATAAATGATCACCTGCCTACCTGAACCTTAGCACTAAAGTATTTACACTATTCCAACAGGCTTCCTCCTTACCTCTAAACATTAAAATTAACAAAACTGCTATAAATAGATTATTATTATTATTATTATTATTGTCATTATTAATGGTTTGAAAGGGAACCATGCTTTGTGACATGCTTTGATCGCAGTGGCCTTATTATCCTAAACCGTGTTTCTGATGGGTTGGTGCAAGCCAACAGTCACTCCCTCAAACTCCCTATTTATTCTCCGTCCCAATTTCTAAAGGGAGTCTTCACCCACTAATAGACACCAATATGTTGGGGCATCTTACTCTGGACTGTATTTGAAAACGAATTGGTAAAATGTCTCAAGCAAGCCATACGACCTTACAAATATCAGAAGACCCTATGTGCATGCCATATCATATTGAGAAAATGGAATTCAGTGTACTAAACAGTTTTTTGAGATGCAAAGAGAATTGTGACGTCTGGTTTAGTTCCTGACATTTACCCTAAACATCACAATATTTTTTTATAATTTTTTTGGCAGGCCGAGAATGCTCTTACACACCTATCCACAATACAGTGCATAGGTCAAATGATTGCCACGTAGAAATCAAAGCACTTTGTAATGATACTATTATATTAGTGGCCTTGTTCTGGGTGATGCAGGAAGATATATTTGTTTTCATTGGAGAAGATGCATATCTTTCAAAAAACACTCATAATATACCTTTTTTTTCAGACGTCACACAATGCATTTTTTTGAATGTGAAAAGTAAACACTATATCTTTTAAGACAAAGTATCTTTCAATCTATCTTTCAATCTATGCTAGAAATCTTATCTGGTGTAGTGTATTGTTTTAGGACAACCTGTGCCTTCATGAGCTCCCTGTAAGCCTTACGCTATCTTGGAATCTTCTGCTTTTTGCAACCGTGCGGCAAGCTTACAACAGTATCCTTCTGCTGATGGAATGCATCAAAATGTGCGATGAGCTTGCTACCAACCTAGGACTACAGGAGAACGGTGTCTGCTTCATTGCTTCTTGGTAAAATTCCATTGCAGGGACAACATGACAATTTTGTTTGGGGCTGGTTTAGGATATGGCTTTCTTTTCTCAACGTTACCTAACCTCTCCAACATAGCAATATCACGACACATTGACACTCAGATATCAAAGCCACTTGGGCATGAGTGTCAGGATTACTAGTTGATCCAGCACGTAAAATTATATCACTCCTAGGACTAAAGGTAACGTCTTATCGGGCCTTAGAATGGCCGGACTTAACGTACCAGAGAAGAGACAGAATACTTGACGAGGTCAGGGACAAAGAAGGAGACACAACGATGAGGGAAAGCCAAAAGTCAAGGATACCAGAATACAGGGAAGTCAAATTGAAGCCAAAGTCAATAACCAGAAATAAATACTCAGGATTACACTCTCAGTTCACCAACTAAGGGAAACGACGACAGGGAAATGGGTGAAAGGAGTTTAAATAACCCTATTGCAGATCCGATTGGCCGTAAATGGCCTTTGACCCCCTAAATGTGCGTGCGCGTCTATTACGTGACGTCACACGCACGTTGACGCCGTCATTACCATGTGCAGATGTGGGGCTATAATATTGTGTGGATCCGCAGCAGCTGGCGTCCATAGATATGCTGCAGCAGTCAGGTATACCAGTGCCGGAACATTGAACGGCACCTCCATTACTGCTAGAAAGGCAATTCCTATTGCCAACACCACAAGGTGAGGTTGAATATACGTGACAATGAGTATTATAATCAACATGGACTTCAAGTGCAGTCTTGGACAAGCTCAATGGCTGTATGACACCTGACTTGATCAGCAACAAGCATATGTATAGGCCAGGCATTGTCAGAATGAGGGATCGACCGAATATCAGTCTGGCCGATATTATCGGCCAATATTCGTTATTTTTGGCAATATAGGTATCTGCCAATAAAGATACAGATAATTATCGATGATACATATCAAGACTGCCGGGCCCATGACCAGCCCGGCGGTCCTGGGGGGCCAAGCTTCCCAGCAGCTCCCCTGTGTAAATCTTGCGAGTCCCGCGGCCATCAGAGCGTTGCCATAGGTTGCCATGCCAACGCTCCACTTGGCACACAGGCAGCGAGAACACAAACACACACTCTGTATTCATTATATATATATACACACACACACACACATTCTGCATTATATACACACTACACAAACACACTGTATTAATTATATACACACACTACACAAACACACACATTCTGCATTCATTATATACACACACTACACAAACACACTGCATTCACTTTACGCACACTGCACACTACATTCACTATACACACACTACACAAACACACTGCATTCACTATACACACTACACAAACATACTCTGCATTCATTATATATACACCACATCCACTACACACACTACACAAACACACACAGCTCCCGTGTCTAAACACACTGCATCCACTACATGTGGCATGTATATTTTGTGCATTTACCTTTAGAAATAGTTTATTTTTTTCAAAATGGTAAATGTACAGAATATCGGCAAGCTATCGACCTGAAAGTTCACAGATTATCGGTATCGGCTCTAAAAAAATCAATATCGGTCGATCCCTAGTCATAACCCTATATTAACGTAAAACGATCACTTCATTGGCTATGAAAATGTTTGTACTCTTTCCCCAGTAAATGCTGTTGAACCATTTACTGAGCATTAGTGTAGGTAATTAAAAAAAAAAAAGTACCGTACTTTCCTCTGCAGCAGCTCTCCATTCTGCTATTTCCTGTAAAACGTTTGATATAACATGTACAACAGCATGCAGCCAATGACCATAAACTACAGTTCAAACACAAAGTGGTTATTTTATTAAAGTCACTAATCTAAGGGTCAACAGAGACGCTGTATAGTAATCTAAACAAAGCATAACAACTGGAACTGCAATGGTTAATCCCAAACATGTGTGGGTTGCTGGATCTGTCAATAACCTGTAATTACCGAAACACATTTGGCCATCTGCGTCACGGACATTAACCAGTTATGGTCCAGGTTGAAGTCAGCTGTTTGATTAAGGGCAGTCAAAAGTCCTAAAATTCAGGGTCAATCTTGGAGTCTCTGTAAGATCTGTAAAGCAGTGGTCCTCGTGGTCCACCACCAACCCAGGATTTATGTATTTCCCTGTTTTATTCCAATGGAGATACTAATAAAACCTGGAATGCTGGTGGCCCCATGATGATTGGTTTATTTAGAGGGTTTATGTACTAAAGTGAATTAAAACCGAATTGCGAAATCCAGGATTAACCCCTTAAGGACCAAACTTCTGGAATAAAAGGGAATCATGACATGTCACACATGTCATGTGTCCTTAAGGGGTTAAATAGCCAATCTATAGATGAATTGGTGAATTTTCAGTTATGTTCTTTTTGGCCTAAATTTTGCAATTCATTTTGGTTCACTGTTAATTGAATAAATCCCAATTTCTAAGAACCGTGCTAGATGTTAAAGACTTTTTAAGTATTTGATCTGTTCTGGTAAAAGAGCAAATTTGATGTTCCCAAGTGCATCCTTAAAGGGACTCTCCAGGGAGGAGATTTTACTTACCTGGTTCCAGCGCCGGGAGCCTCGTGAAGCCGCGCCCCCTATTTCGTCAAAATTATGAAATAGGCGGGCGCGAGCAGGGAGCAATCAGACGCTTCCATTTGGAAGCGTCATTGCTCCCGTGTGCGCATGCGCGGCTTCGCCGCACATGCGCACATACTTCAGAGGGCGGCATTCATGCCGCCCTCTGAAGTCCTGAGCGCACTACCGCGCATGCGTGAGGTGTGCGCGGCCGCGAGCTGAGCTGAGTGACAGCTCAGCTCACGGTCTTTGCCCGCCCCCCTCCTCCGCTGACAGGCTGGAGAGAGAAGGCGCGCACACAGTGCCTGCTCTCTCCTGAACACGTCAGACGTATTTTAATACGTCTGACGTGTACAGGGCCTTTTTAAGGCCCTGCGTGATAGGAAGGTATTCCTATCAATCAATGTAAACACTATATTTTCTCTGAAAATACAGTGTTTACATTAGATTGCCTGCAGGGAGCTATAGATCGCACCTGAACAAATACACTAAGCTGTTGTTGTTCAGGTGACTATAGTGTCCCTTTAATGAAGCCAATGGAGATGGTGTGTTGGAGCTTCAGAGTTCATCCGACATGAGCCAACTCAATTTTCAATTACTGTGGCAATGTATCAAGTGACTGATGGAGAGGTTAGCGATTGATTTTAGCAAAGCAATAGTAAACCATGTTTAATTTCTGTTACATTCTCGCTCATTTACTGGTTTGCACACTGCATAGTAATCATTTTTTCCAAGTCCATGTTCCGTTCATCTGCATCTTTACTGAGGACCACTAAATAACATCCCCATCTCCTTCCTCCTGTACTCTACAGCTACTTTTTTATTTATCTTTTTTCTTTATCATAAGAGAAAGTGGTTCAGGTTACATTAAAGGAAAACGCAAAAATGGTTAAAAACCCTTAATTCACTTACCTGATTCCAGCACCGATGTTCTTCGGCGCTGGGTCAGGATCCGCCTCCGCTAATCCTCCCCCGATGTCAGCCCATGTCTGGGACCTAGTGCACATGCGCGGCGAACATATTGAGTCAATGCTTTCGTATGGAGTTTTAGCGGAGACTGGATGTTCTCATGCATAGCGTCAGGACATTCCAGCATCAGTTAGGCAACCAAAAGTCGTCTAACGACCCGGAAGCACCTCCAGACAGCCACTAGAGGTTCGGTTAACCCCGCAATGTAATTTTTGCAGATTCTCAATAACTGTAACAATTACAATTGCAATGTTAAACTGACAGGGGCTGCACTCAGACCACTTCTATGAGCCAAGTAATATGGGAATCCAAGAAAAAAAAATCTAGACCAGAAATTAAATTAGGTAAGCGTAGACTAAACGTAATGTCTGCATTCTACAGTTGGGTTGTTTTTAATATCTCATAAGCCAAGGCACATGGTAAGGATAGGAATGAAGCCATAAATTCTGTGTAATCATTAGACTTTTTTTTTTAATACCATTTCACGGTGTATGCCCTAGTGCCATGTAATCATATAAAATCCATGTTTTATTCATTGCTGTTATTTATATGCTATCTATTCCATGCTATAACCTTATAACGTCCTGTTTGGATGTGTTACAGTATTTCATATTGCTGCATGTCAAGCTTTGCAAATGTAATTGATTGTATTCTTCTAACACAGCTTGTCTCTTGTAATGTTCTGGATATTTATTTATTTTTATTCCTCTTTTACATTTTTATTTATTTATTTATTTATTTATTTTGCTGACTGCTCAACTGTAAGAAGCATTCTTGTAAGAAATAACTCTGGTGCAGGTCTGGCACAGGCTGTTAGAGGGGCTGTGTTAATAAATGCTGTTCTGCTTTAATTTCTTTAGCAAATACCTACATTCACACTCCTAATTTTATATATTTCATTGGGGTTTATTCAGTAAAACAGGAATTACTACATTGACCAGGAAAGTGCAAATTCTAGAAATCACTACCTTTCACCCACCTCTTTATTCTTTCAAATTCTAGAAATGAATGGAAAAAATCCTTCAACAATGCTAATTTTCCGACTTGGCGATTTCTGTGCAAATGTTATTATTTCTGGTCAAATCTCAGCTTAATGAATAACTAGTAATAAAAATTAAATATTACAAGTTTTTTGATACCGTGAGCATTCATGTATATTACTAACAAATTCCATGTATGCCAGTTAGAACGTTATGTGCAAAACTACCAATTTGGCAGCTTCTTACTGCATCCATCTTTGATTAATTCCTACAGAAGAGCACAATAATGACCAATAAAAAGGGGCAGAACCAAGCATCCAACCTAGATTGGCTGCATGTTTCATGAGCTCCGTGCTGACAAGCTATTTATAACCCTGTTTACTGAGTTATTCACGCTCCCAACACTCACAAACCGAACCCGGAGCTGCTCTCATCAGTATGGGGCGAAAAACAAAAAAAACTAGACCTGATAAGCCGAGGATGGGAATGGATACCGGTGATCTCTGGTGGCAAGCCTAGGGCGCCATAGACCCTGAGATGCCTGCCCTCACAGATGAGGGTTCTGATATCTCAGATTACTTCTCCCTGGGCACAGTGGAGGAATACTTACCCGCTCAGCGAACTCTCAAGCCGACCACCTCTCAACTGGATACATCCCTGGTGACTTTTTTTTTTTAATTGAATACAGGCTTCAACACACCTTCCAGGCCAATATGGCCTACATCCGCAAAGACATACAGTGGCCTTAGAACACAATGATCACCAAAATGCCCAGCAAAGAGCACACCTACAATAAGCAGTGCACGAGCTACAACAGCAGCGAGCTAAAACTGATCAGCTGTTTGTGGCCCTTGAGGACCAGAGGTGCAGCTTGACCTCAAGGTACAAGGCATACCGGAAGACACCGCTGAGGCAGAATTACTACACCTCATGCGAAGTCTCCTTCTAGCATTACTGCCCCAAAGCAAGCTAAAGCCGGTATGGGACAGGAGGGGCTATTCCGACTCCAAATGCCGGTAAAAGCACTGTCCTCTGCCCCAAGAAGTCTCCTGGTGTGATTTCATAGCGCCAAAGACAAAACAGCTGTCATGAATGTAGTCAGGAACCACTCACCTTACACCTTTGAGAGAATGTCACTCATGTTCTACGTGGACTTATCTGGGAACACATTGGCATGGCGGAAATCGCTCCAGACCTTCACATCTCTCCTCCGATCCAACAATATCACGTACCGGTGGAAGATGCCTTGCACTGCTGGTGCCCCAAGGCGAAGCAAAATACCCAGTCCAGGATCTTCAGGGAGCGAAGGAACTCTTGCCAACATTGGGCCTGCGGCAAGACTCTTTGGCCAAAGCACGGCCACGCATTAACACCTCCCCAACACCGGAGGCCTACACAGCTGCCACTACTAGACCAGCTCCCGACAGTCTGCAGGTACAGGCGTGCAGTTACCCAAGACGACTGTTCTGTTTGAGTCCTATTTAAGTATTCTTAGTCTTTTATGTTCATGTTTCAAATTTTTCTGTCCACATTACCCAGGAATGTTATCCCCTTTTTCATGGGCGCAGATGAGTTCACACACCCACCTCCCCCCCTCTATGCAGAATGCCATGCCATACCATCATTCACTGACTCCCACTACTTCACTAGCTAAGGGGGCCCGACCCAAATACACAACACTTGGGGTACCAGTTTGCACCCGTACATATGGGCTGATCACCACCGCACTTATTGACAAAAAACCAACAGAGCATCCCTAATGCTGCCACACCACACCAGACCATAACTCCCTCCTTGGGCAACCTGCTACCCTACTCTCTCCACCCCCTCAACCACTGCACAGCACGAACAGTGCCACTCCCCAGTACCAAAGCCCTCGGTCTCAGTTTAAGTTTTATTTCTATCGACATAGTGGAAATATAAATGAGTTCCATATCTTGTATTATCTCAACGCTTAGAGAGAACAATCCAGGGAACCAAAAACAAACCGCACCAGACTCCGTTCCACAACATCAGAGCTATCCTTCAAAATCAGACACCACTGAACTACCCTCCCCCTCAACACCACCAAGTGAGGGGTAATCTGTATCACTCTACTGGGCCTCTCGATACACTATACTATGTGATACCCAACTTCGCTACATCTCATTTATCATACATAAAATTGTGCTGTCAATCTGCATGCCATATTGCAGTGTTCTACCAATTGTTATTGTTATTGTTGTTGTGGCATTGTAAGCTCATATGTTATACTAAACACAACAAAAATAAAGAGTGTGTGTGTGTGTGTGTGTGTGTGTATGTATGTGTATGTGTGTGTGTGTATATATATATGTGTGTGTGTGTGTGTGTATGTATATATATATATAAAATGGCTGCAAAGAAATAATATATAAAAGTCTTAAAACAATATGGCACTGCTGACTGATGTCAACGTAGACAATCTAATCTTTTTCCTGATGGTTTTTTCCCCTCTATATTGTAAGCTCGTTTAACCAGGGTCCTCTTCAACCTATTGTTCCTGTAAGTTTTTGTAATTGTATTGTTAAATCTCCCCCTCTGATAATATTGTAAAGCGATCTGGAATATGCTGAAGCTATATAAATATAATTTATATTTAAAGAAAATATCGGCTAAACCTCTTAGAACAGGGGTAGGCAACCATTGGCACTCCAGATGTTGTGGACTATATCACCAATAATGATCTTACAGCCATAGTGCTGGCAGAGCATCAGGGAAGATGTAGTCCACGACATCTGGAGTGCCGAATGTTACCTAACCCTGTCTTAGAATGAACGATCCTCATGGGAAACATTTATCAAATCCTCTCATGTGCGTAGTTATCTATCATTGGTCTAGGAAACATTATCAGATTAGCATTGCCAAATGGTTGACCTAAACACCTGCAGGGATAGCAGAATAATGGATCCATATTGTACTAGATTGCTTGCATCTTCAAGATTCCCCCCACCCCTAAAACCTGATACAAGTATTTTTTATTTTATTTTTTGAGTTATCAAATAAGTCAATAATTGTTGACTAAGAGCTGCTGTTCCTTTTGAGTAAAATAAAAATATACAAAGTAGGTGCAAGTGAAAGTATTTACTTTATTTAACCAATATGTGTCTGTGAGGTGTGAAAAATTATCATTTTAAATGTAGAAATCCACACCTTTACATCCTGCCCCCACCTTAGCTCCCTGTGAGTCATCGTTATAAACTCGGCCTTTTGCTGCAAAGACGAGAATTATTTTTTTTATAATTTCTATCTTCATTTGCGTTGTTTGATCTGACTGTGCCTGGGCTGAATTGGGTCATTGTGTTTTCTAAGCGTTTAATATAAATATAGAAACAAACAATATCTTAAAAAAGGTGAACACAAGTCACAGGCAATTTTCAGTATGGAACCTTTAAAAACAAATATAGACAAATGTAAAGATAACTTGAGAAAAGTCGAAGGAGACACCCCATGCGTGTGGATTGTGATAGTTTAGTTTGGGGGGGAAAAAAACGTGTACCGGTATTTCTTTTCAATCAGGTGGAACAGGCAGACATCTGTAAATCGGTCTGACAAATGCACGATTTTACAAAGCATTCTGGGTAATGACTTTGTGCAAGGCACAGGAAGTGGTACTCATTTTAATCTCTTCCCCCCCCCCCCCTGTCTTCTTTACCTGGAACCATACTAAGCTTAGTAAATAAAAATAAATTATTGTTCTGCCAGCAATGCATGTGCTTTGAATTGGTGTCCATGCAGAACAAACTAAAATGTACTATATCTGTTAATACTGAAGTTAACTGCTGCTTTGGTGCTCATCCTGGCACCTGCTGGTGGCCTATAGTCCTTTGTTTCTTTTTCTCCTGGTACCTAGACAATAATGCTTATGGGAAGAATTAGATTGTAGATTATTGGTACATACTCTTATTTATAGAGGATAGGTGGGAATAGGATTCCCCTGAACATAAATAATACGCACACATGTACACACACTCTATGATCTGCCTCTTATTTCGATGAGCAGATAATCTTTTTATATCCTGTGTTGCCCAGCAAGTGATGTCATACCATGGAAAAAGCATGAGTGAGCATCGGTACAAAGCAGTGGATGTGTAGCTCCCACCAATCTCAGACAGACCTGCACGGGTATCCCAGTTTTGCATAACAGAAGACGACCCCCCTAACCCTAAATCTTACTATTCCTGCAATTTTAAGATGTTATATAATGCTATATTGTGTAATATTGGAATTCAGAGTGTGTGTCTTGGAGGATCTCCGGAATGTCTGTCATTCCAAAATTCTGTTTGTCTGTTAAAAAGGCATTCGAGTGTATTGCAATATTTCAAACATTGCTAGGCTACTATAGTTGCTCCTAAAACCAGCCAGCACGCAAAGCTCATACTGGAGAAGCTAGATGCCAAAGCAGCATGAAATTTGTTAATTCTTCTCATTTAGATAGAATGATTGTATTAATGCGATTTTTCTTGACCACATGTGGAATGATCTGCTGATTTGGTTAGGTCTGTAGGTCAGGCTTGTACAGTGTCGGTAGCCGTTGAGAGCTGTGTTGGCCTTGGTATTCGTAACCGCTGAGTGCTATCTTGGCCTTGGTATTAGCAGCCACTTAGTGCTGTCTTGACCTGTTTATGATGTGTGTCTGATAAAGAGGTGCTGTATTTACTATATATGGTGTGATGTAACACTCTCATTATGACCCACTTGTTGCTGGAGTATTTATCGTAGTTTGAAGAGTACATCCAGGCCATTGGCTCTGCAAACTGTGATTGAGATAGACAGCTGCGTATTTTTTAGAGATGCCTTCACTTGCCAAGCTGTGCAAAAGAGACCGTCGAGACACGCATATTGTTGTATATTAATATATACATACTTATTGTTACATACACACAAGCAGGTTTCAGTGTTTCTATAGCAACAGGAATCTTTATTTCATTGCCATTCCTCGTCTGTTGGCGTCACTGCGATCTGGATCTTAAACCACCACTTATATACGCTCTGTTCTATTGATGTATGCAGATGCACTGACGTTTTAAAGGGGCAGCACATTCTCCCTCCCATCGCCTCAAAGCATTACTAACCAGACAAGCAGAGAAAGCTGTCTATTTGTAGTGTTAACGCGTCTTTAATTAAGACAGTTTAGCAGATTAGGGTTTACTAAGATCACTTTTGCGCTCAAATAGGATTTTTTTAAAAACCCTATTTATACGGAACTGTAGATTCTTCTGACATCCGGGTTTTATTATGGAATTAGTATTGATGGAATCCATTCTATGAGAAAACTAAGAAGTATCTTGTCTTGATCAAGCAGGTGAAAAACTATGTAACGTGGACTGATCATCATAGATGCAACAAGCGTCTGTTAAGGAGGCAGATGTCACAAAGTGAAATGTGGAGAAGATATCCCATTGTACAGCGCTGCGGAATCTGTTGGCGCTTTATAAATAGTAATAGTATCTGGCAGGAGCCAATCAATGGAATTCTTTCTTATTGAGAACGTCATTATGATGGTATAAATTATCTAGATCACAAACTAGAATAATGTGTAAGAAATTAAAGGAACACTATAGCATTATGAACACAAATGTGTATTCCTGGCCCTACAGTGTTAAGCTAACTATTTACCCCCTCAGTACCCCCTAAATAGCTGTAAAACTCACCTTATTTCCAGAGCCTTGGCTGACATCATCAGAAGTGATGATCTCTGCCAATCACAATGCTTTCCCATAGGAGAGTACTGGATTGGCTGAGATTGTCAATTCTGTCTATCTCGGCCAATGAGGCGGCCCAGGGGAACCAAATGTCACACTTCCCAATCACCATCTCCTCATAGAGATATATTGAATAAATGCATATCTATCTATGAGGAAAGGTCATCATCTCCATGCAAAACATGGAGATGCGGAACGTTACTGACCCAGGAAGCACCTCTAGGGGCTGACTGAGGAGTGACCACTAGAGGTGTTACTAGGCTGTAATGTAAACACTGTTTTTTTTTTCCCTGAAAAGGCAATGGATACAAAAAAAAAGCATGCAGGGACATACTATACTCACCAGAACAACTTCATTATATAGTGTCCCTTTTAAGAACCTCTTGAAAATCCATATATAGAAAAAAAAAGATGTTTTAATTTTTTTTTTTTAAAAATCTTATTTTTGCAATAGGTCTACCTATACTTGGAAGATTCTGCCTCTAAATTCGTTTTTTATTATATCGTCTCACTTACGTCTCATTTGGAGAATATCTAGATTAATCTAGCAGGTGGTAAGAACGATTTTTAGTTTGATAAAAAGAAATAAGGAACAGGAAATCACTGTTTAATAGACGTAATCATCCTTTGGTAAAGGTTTGTCCGCAATGCTTCAGTGGAACAATGCAATGTGCCCATGGCTAGAAGTATACTTCAAGAATTAAGAGATTGTAGAATTGAGAGATATGAAAAGCCAGACTATCCCATAGGAGGAAGGCTTTATTATGTCTTCAAAGTTTTGGGAAATTTCTCAAGACATGTAGTTTGTAAACACTGTTCTCACAAGATACACAATAAAATTCCTGGAAAAACATCCAGCTTGCATGATATATTTTCAGATGAGACTTAGAAATTATCTGGTATTTCAGAGACTGAAAACCTAGGCTATCTGCAGTATTCGAAAAGATGTGAGCTGTGCTCACATTAATTGTTCTAGATTGTTGGTTTTTTTTTTTTTTTTTTTGTATGTTCACATTATTTTCCTAAAATAAATGTTTTTTTTGTACAATTACAAAATTACAAAAAATTACATACGTCTGCATCCTTAGCCATGCCACCTCATGCCTGAAAGACTTCCTTAATTAATGTATGTATACACGTCATCCCTAACAGCACTGAATTAGCGGCTTTTAAATGCACAACCTGGCTGCAGAGAGTGAGAATCTTCAAACCGATCTCAGTGATATCCTTACTACATGCTGCTGTGTGTGTCCTCTCCTTCTAATGCAGCTTTACTTTGTAGTCCAGACCATTTAGTACTGTCAGTGACTGAGCTGTGTACACACAATTGATAAGGAAGTATTTTTCTGAAATGAGGGGGCGTGGCTAAAGAGGCTGGTTTATAGTCCAACATTCTGTAAAACATGTATTCATTTTATGCAGAATCTACTAAGATTTCAGCATGCAAAAATACAGCGTTTTAATGAAGTCAAATCCTACTAAGTGTATTAAAGTTGTATTGGTGCCAGGAGTGTCTCTTTAATGAAATCATTCTCTAACATTGTATCCGGTGGCGTACACACAACCCATGGGGCCCCCCGGTGCGAAAATCGGCCGGGGCTGCAACACATGGCGGCGGGCACCTGGTAGCAGGGGTCGCAGGGCTGCGACCCCTGCGACCGCGGTATGTACGCCAGTGCATGCAGATATGCATACACTTTAAGGACCACTACAGACACCCAGATCACATCAGCTCAATGAAGTGGTCTGGGTGCCAGGTCCCTCTAGTTTTAACCCTGCAGCTGTAAACATAGCAGTTTCAGAGAAACTTATGTTTCACTGAGGGTTAAGCCAGCCTCTAGTGGCTGTCTCATTGGCAGCCACTAGAGGAGCTTCCGCAGTTCTCACTGTAAAAATCACAATGAGAAGACGCTGAACATCCATAGGAAAGCATTAAGTAATGCTTTCCTATGGGCGGTTTGAATGCGCACGCGGCTCTTGCCACGCATGCGCATTCGGAGCTGAGAGGCGGATCGGGGCGGAGGGATCCCCAGCGCCAAGGGAGTCCGGCACTGAGAAAGGTAAGTGCTGAAGACACACACACACACTCTCACGAACAGACGCATACACACTAGCTAACAGACACACACACTCTCACGAACAGATGCATACACACTAGCTAACAGACACACACACATTCTCACGAACAGATGCATACACACTAGCTAACAGACACACATTTACTGACCGACACACACTCAGTGACAGACATACATACACACTCACTTACAAAACACACACTCACTAACAGACACCAAACAGACTCACTAACAGACGCACACAAACTAACACACTCAGTAACAGACACACACAGTAACACACTCACTGACACACACAAACGAACACACACACTGACACAAAAACTAACACTAACATGCACACACTCTAACACTAACACACACACACTCTAACACTAACACACACACGTTTTTAAAAAATATTTAATCCCCCAGCCTCCCTACCTTTGGGAGTGCTGAGGGGATTCCCTGGGGTCCAGTGGTGTTGCTGGGCAGCTGGTCACCGGGCAGGCTGGTGGACGTGCGAGGGAGCACTCTCCCCTGAGTGCTCCCTGTTCAGCTCCCACGCGCGCCACGTACTGATGCCGGAATATGACATCATATTCCGGCTCCGGCATCAGTGCGGTGCGCGAGGGAGCTGGGCAGAGAGCGCTCAGGGGACAGTGCTCCCTTGCGCGCCCACCAGCCTGTCCCCGCGGTGACACCATGGCCAGCCTCGGGGGGGCCCTGAGGTGGCCAGCTCTTGGGCCCCGCAGGAGAAGAGGCTGGCCACACTGGCGTACATATTGGGTCGCAGGGTGGCCGGGCCCTCTGGTGGGCCGGGCCCGGTCGAAGCCGCGACCCCTACGACTCCGTATGTGTGCCACTGATTGTATCTGAAATAAGAATTCAGAAATATCTTAAAACAAGAGCAGAACAGGAAAATCTTTCTAGAGGAATTAGTTTACATAATACCTATTTGATATTTTTTTTGAAACCGAGGCTTCTGGAAGAGATTGAGTTATCCACTTGAATAGCAATGATGACCATAGTAAAAATAAACTGTTCCATAAAAATCGTGAAAGTGACCCCAAAGAATGGGATGACATCTGGGATTGAATCGCATAGATTTCTATATGTGTGAACCATAAAGAAACGGCGTACAAAACGCTCATGCGCTGGCATCTCCCCCTGCTTCGGCTCAAACAGATGGGCAGGACAGACTCAGACAGGTGCTGGAAGGGTACCTTTATTCATCTTTGGTGGGAGTGTGACCAAATTACACCGCTGTGGTGCGAAGTTGTGCAACTAACCTCACAAATCCTACATACTGACATTCCACTAGATCCATGGATCTGGTTATTGTCCAAATCCCGTGGGGATGCACCGAGAGCTCAAAACAAACTCATCGCTAAAATCGCAGTAGCTGCTAGGAGAACCATAGCAGCAAAATGGGGTAGCCCAGAAATTCCCTCATTGGACATGGTGAGGCTAGGAAAATGGACAGCCTTTCCGCACTTATCCACGATACCACCAAAACTTTTCACAAAATCTGGGATCCCTGGCTCTTCTATTTCCCCCTCCCTGCATGAACAGATTACTACGGCGCAAGGTAAGGCCACTGAGGAACACAAACCTTTTCCCCCTCATCTCTAAACTACTGTAATATTTCACCACGTATCCTCGACACCTTTTAATATCCCCCCCATCAATCCCCCACTGGCCACCCCCTGGACTTGCACAACAAGGAGGAACCAGAATGAGATAAATCCCCCTTCCTTTTACACCCTCTCACCTCCCTCTCTCACCACAGCGACGACCGATGATGTACACTTAGAAACACTACAGTGACACCATCATAGACGCTAACACCAGGGTCACAAACCCCCATACGAACCCCATAGCTTACCGGTATTGATGGACCCCACATAAGCATCGACAAAAGCGAAAGTAGTATATGAGTTTTCCCTTTTGTGCCGTCTTCTTTTTGTACCCATTCCTCACCTATTATCCGCCATAACAAAGGAAGACAACCTCACTGCTGTAGAAGCTTTACACAAAATGTGCACAAGTTAAAATCTGATTAAACCGCTGCAGTAACTCCCGTGTACTTGTACAATCTGAAGGAATGTCACGTTGTAACAAAAGTATGTTATGCAATATCTGTGTTATACAATTTTACCCCCCATCTCTTCTTTCTGTACCCCTCCCCATAAAACAAAATCTTTGAAAGAATTTATAAAAAAAAACGTAATAGTGAAAGCCATAGAGGAGATGCTTGTTTGCCCAAAACAGCTATTGGGAAAAAAAAAAAAAATCTGGCTATTTTACTGCCTGTTTTTAATAGCTTTGAGTGCATTGGAATTTCAACATTCGTATCTGTATTTTCATATGGACTCTATCTTGTTGAAAAGCTCGAGATTTAAAGGGCAACTTTAAGTGTAATTAAAACACAATACACAGCAAAATAGCTGAAGGCAGGTTTTAATTTGTTTGTAATTAAAATGCCACTTGTGCTAGATCTATTGTAGCTGAAAATTTTAAATATTAAAGTTTTTTTTTTTATAGATTTAAAGGGATACTATAGTGTTAGGAATCCAAATCTGTATTCCTAATGCTATATTTTCCAAGTTTATAGTAAGATTGCAGGGATTAACATAGAATCATAGAATGTGTCGGTAGATAAGAGCCATTCGGCCCATCTAGTCTGCCCAATTTTCTTAATACTTGCATTAGTCTCTTATATCTAGGATAGCCTTATGCCTATCCCACGCATGCTTAAACTCCCTCACTGTGTTAACCTCTACCACTTCAGCTGGAAGGCTATTCCATGCATCCACTACCCTCTCAGTAAAGCTGATATTATTTTTAAACCTTTGTCCCTCTAATTTAAGACTATGTCCTCTTGTTGTGGTAGTTTTTCTTCTTTTAAATATAGTCTCCTCCTTTACTGTGTTGTGACTCCCTTTATATATTTAAATGATTAATTTGTCATATGTGAAAAGTAATTGTGTATTAAACAACTTGAAGTTGTTATTGTTAAAGGCATCTTACACCCTAAAAAATATATTTTTGCATTCACTGTGTAATTGATGCTATCTTTAGTTTAATTAATTAATTATTGCACTGCAGTAAGATTGTGATTTATTATTAAAATATACAAAATAAATTGTTAGGAAGCAGACATTCATACCGTCTTCCACTGATATAGAATAATTGTAGTTCTTTTAACTGGGCAATAAACAATTCTTTTTCATTTTTATTATTTAGGCTATAATTTTCCTTGACCACTTTACTGCACTAAATATTGTATTTGTTAAAGATGAATAATGAATGCTTATTTTCAGCAGAAACAGGAGCTCCGGGAATGGAGTTTAGATATTTTCATTTATTTAATTACTTTGTGTTTGATTATTATTATTTTTTTTTTTAAATTGCTCTAGGCAAAACCTTCAATTCCGGGTACATTTTACTCTATTGCCAATGAAACTGCAGAAAAAACTTTTTTTTTTTTTTTTTTTTTTTTTAAATATGACCAAACTATGAATATAATTGAACTACAATATAATTGAATTGAAATGTAATTGAACTAATGCTAGATATTTTAAGAGATATACGTATGTGTATCCACTTGTGAATTGAAAAAAATGTTTAAAATAATTTTGGCAAATTATACTGCTTTAGAGGGGGAAAAAAGGCCCCTTAGTAATGCTTTCATAGTAATAGATTGACTGTTTTCACTTAAATGTTGTTTGTGATTTGGTTTTCATTTCACATCATTGCATTGTTTAGTGAATTAACCTCTTGGCTGAGAGCATCAGCTGAACGCTGTCCGTCAATGAATGAGCAATTATCCATAGAAATGTGCAAAGAATTGACATTAGCCAGGGGTGTTCTGGATTGACAAAAAATGCACCAATGATGCTGCTGGAGGTGAAGTTACACCCCCGGCAGCAAAGGGCTTAAAGGGACACTAAAGCCATCAAAACATCTTTAGCTTATTGATGTAGTTTAGATGTATAGGTCTGTGATCACTGCTCAATTCTCTGCCATTTAGGCATTAAACCACTTGTTTCTGTTTATACAAGCCAAGCCACACCTCCACTGGCTGTGACTGACACAGCCTGAATGAAAAAATGGTTTTATTTTCAATCACATGCTAACTTACTTTAAAAATTTCTATCTCCTACTCTGTAAATTGTACTTTAATAACACACAGGAGGCTCTTAACAGAACAGGAGATTTTTATTTTTTTTTATTTTTTTTTAAAACAGACTGTACAGTAAAGAAAGTATAAACATTAGATCTCTCTTAACAGGCCGTGTTTAGGAAAGCTGTGTGAGTCACATGCAGAGAGGTGTGGCTAGAGCTGCATAAACATAAACATAAACAAAAGTGATTTAACTCCTAAATGGCAGAGAATTGAGCAGTGAGACTGCAGGGGCATGGTTTATACACCAAAACTGTTTCATTAAGCTCAAGTTGTTTTGGTGAATATAAACCAAATGGCTTGGTGTTAATTGGATGTTTAGATCCATTCTGACATTTATTAACTAAACCACAACTTGAGAATGAGTCAATTTACTTGCAAAATACATGTTAACTATAGCATATTGTTTTTAATTCAACACACTCACATGCATCTCCTTGTTCTGTAAATAAGGACAAGATAGAGACATTGAGTTTCAAATGAACACTCCACTGATCAAAAAACAAAGTGTCACTGTTTAGTGGACACAGACTTCCTATGCAGCTCAATGAAAAGTCTTTGCAAGGCAGGTGCTCTGGGCACTTGCTGCCTCTTGAGTTTAGCTCCATTGAGCTAACCAAACCAGGAAGTAACAGGACCAGTTGTCTTCTTGAAAAGACAGAGGGGTGTAGCAAGATTACTTTATAAACATGTCACTTTCTATTGAAATGTACACTTTTACAAATTTAAAAATAAATATGGCACACTCTTAACATAAAGCGTTTCAGCAAGGCCAAGTTGTAATGTCTGTTCCTTTTAGGGGTGTTCCTTTAAGGCAACATGTAAAGGTCTGAGCTTCATAGCCGGTACCGAGGTGTTATCTGTTAAGACCATATCGTTTTCTGTTTAACCAAGATGAAAAGGTACAACACATTGTTTAAAAGGCTTTATTGTCCTCAGTGTAGCTTTCAAAATAACATGTAAACTAAAGTCAGTGGAATAAATGAAACCTAGAGTATACATTGTGTTTAATCATTTCTGTAACTTTTGTTTGTAAATTGTTACGTTGCCGATCTACTTTCAAAGGTGCAGGTTTGGTTGCTAAAATATGTTGTAAAATCTCTCTAGAAAATGAAAATTGAGTATATGTCAGTCAATCTATCTAAAGATCTCCGTAATGTATCACTAGCTAGATGGAATGACACTTAGAAATTATTATACTTGGGCGAGAGGAGTCAGAACAAGTAGAGAGGTTGATGGATCCGTTTTTTTTTTTCTTCATAGATTTTTCTCCAGTACATGGTTTTGTTGTGGGGAGGGTGGTTGGTGTTTGCTTGTTTTTTGGGTTTTTTTTTTTTTGCAGGTGTTAATTACAGTATGATCTCTTCTCTATTTCATCCATATGAGGTTTTATTTTTGGACTGCATTCTTTAGAGCCTAGGAATTATTATTATTTCATTTATTTTGCTGTGTAGCGGTGGCTGCTTGCTAATCCATGAAAATAATAAAAATTTTAGGAGCAAAAATGCATATATCTTAAAAGAACATGTTTCATAACCTGAATCATTGCTATCAATTATTTTTATGTATGTTTGACTATTCTGGTCTGAAATTGGTCTATTCTCATTGGCTGACATGGATCAAGGATTTGTGTTGATATTTATATTTGCTGTTCACAGCATTGTGGTACAAAAATGGAATAGGCCCATTTAAAAAAAAAAAAAAATTATAGTAACACCGGCAATACAGATGCAGGTATTTTTCTCAGTATAAATGGAGATTACTCTGCAATACCTGCACCGACCAGTAGGGGTCAATGTGTGTGGAGAGAGGCAGGGATAGGAAGTTACAACATATCCCTGCTTTTCTCTACTACTCACTGATCCGTGAGCTCTACAGCTCAAGTAAGTGAGGGATGGGGGTAAAGGCAGCAGGAAGACATGGGGACACAGACACTAAGGGACGCTGGGAGACCTAGGGACACTGGAAAACGTAGGGACACTGAGACACTAGGGGATACTGTGAAACATGGGGACACTCAGACATGTCCCATATCTCCCAGTGTCCCCATGTCCCCCAGCCAGTGTCCCTAGTGGCTCAGTGTCCACATGGCTCCCAGTTTCCCCTAGTCTCCCAGTGTCTGTGTCGTTCCCATGTCTCCCAGTCAGTGTCCCCATGTCCCCCAGTGTCCCTAAGTCTCCCACTGTCCATGACCCCATGTCTCCCAGTGTCCCCATGTCTATGTCCACATGTCTCCAAGTGCCTGTCTTCCAGCCTGTGTCTCAGTGTCCCCATGTCTCCCAGTGTCCCCTAGTTTCCCAGTGTCTGTGTTCCCATGTCTCTGTGTCCCTAGTGTCTTAGTGTCTCCAACTGTTTCAGTGTCCCCATGTCTGTGTCACTAGTGTCTGTGTCCCCATTTCTCCCAGTGTCCTCAAATGTCTGTGTCCCCATGTCTCCCAGTGTCTCCATGTCTCCCAGTGTCCCCATGTCTGTATTTACAAGTGCCCCCATGTCTCCCAGTGTTCCCGGGTCTCTGTGTCCCCATGTCTCACTGTGTCCCCTAGTATCCTAGTGACATGGGGGGACACTGAGACATGGGGACACTGGGAGAAATGGGGAGACTTGCGAGACTGAGACACTGGGAGACAGGGAAACACAGAGCAATTAATCTATACAGCAGAATCAAACTGTGAGTAGTTTGTTGGTGATTTTACAGAATTTTCTCTTATACTCCTTGTGATTTACATCATGTGATGTCACTCATAACTAATTAATTATACAAAGGCTGGTATTTTTTCCAAGAAAGTTGGCAACCCTCACTACTTTTGCTTAAAGGAACACTCTAGGATCAGGAACATAATCATGTATTTCTGACCCTATTATGTAAAAACCACCTTCTAGCCCCCGACCCTCTCTTGCCTCCCTAAATATAGTAAAATCTTACTTGTATTCAAGTCTGCAGCTGCTGGCTCTGCCTCTGAGCTGACTTTGTCTGCTGACATAATCAGAAGTGATGGTCTGAGCAAATTACAATGCTTCCCCATAGGATTGGCTGAGACTGTCAACTAGGCAGATCAGGGGCAGAGCCAGCACAAGTCAAACATAGCCCTGGCCAATCAGCATCTCATCATAAAGATAAATTGAATCAATGCATCTCTATGTTGAAAGTTCAGTGTCTGCATGCAAAGGGTCGAGACACTGAATGGCAGTGCTGCACACTAGGCAGTACTGCCCCGGGAAGCACCTTTAGCAGCAATCTAAGGAGTGGCCAGTGGAGTTATTTTCTCTGAAAAGACAGTGTTTACTGCAAAAAGCCTGCAGGGAATGATTCTATGTACCAGAACAAATATAATAAGCTGTAGTTGTTCTGGGGACTATAGTGTCCCTTTAAGTTTGGGAAGCTTAAGAGGGATGTATGGCAACAAAACCTGTGTGGACTGGCTGATAAAATTAGTTTAGGTAATGCAGCCTTTGGTTTCTCTAACACTGTGGCATGTCCCCTTTCTTCTACACTCACTACATACACCTTTACTCTGTCCCAGACTATATACCAGGAACTTCTGCCTGCTAGTAAGACGATAAGGAGACAAGTGGACATGTGAGTGCTAGGGGACAGTCCTTAGAAAGCGTGGAGTAGGAGCATCATTTGATACATTTATGCCAAGCTCAGGGTGCTGCCTGCACAGTATGCCCTTAGTTGGACTACCTGTATGATTTGCAGGCAGCCTGACATGCATTCATGCCAGGCTGGCCTTCCAATTCTTTGGACAAACATGCCCCCTTTTTGGGCATGTTCACCCCTTTTGGCAGTTCTGGTCACGTGATTCGCGTCAGTGGCACACCCTTTTACCCTGCCCATTGACTTCCTGCTTCACTGGACACTGCTGTTAGGGGGTATGGATTTATTTGAAAGATGAAAGCATAAATTAGAGAGAGATTAGCATAGAGTATGTGTTTTCGTATAGCTGCATCCCTCCAGCACCATCTCCATCAGATACATAGCGCTTGGGAGGTATGGTGGTTTTAGTGTTTTTGGTCGATAAAATTCTGTAATTAGACCCATCGTAATGGTCAGCTCCAGGCCCACTGGGCTCTTAATCTGACCCTGACAGAAAGTGCTTGTTTTGAATGGAAAAGACTCTTAACACTGTGTATGGAAACAAATAGAAGATTGGTTCATTCATGTCTCAAGCATTCATTCTATTATATTTGTGTTATAGAAAATGCATGGTCTGGGTCAATGAAGTGATAAGTCCCTTGTGGTCTGGTAGATAGGAGTTAGGGATGTGTGCACTATTTGCCAAGAAATTTCCTTTTGAGTAAAAGTCAGACATCCAGAGAAAAACTTAGATGGGAGCATAGGAACTGGGTACACGTTGATGCATGTAGTTACATTGACTTAAAAAAGACTGTCGTCCATCAGCCACGTTCAGACTGTTTTTTGTTGTTCATGCAAAAGAAAGCAAAAAAAGTTTGAATCAATCTCCAATTTTGCAACAATCAGATCTCTCATTGGATCAATGTGCTATTAATCCACATATTAAAAATCATATCCCTGAATATTATGTTTTTGCAAGTATTCATCCAGTTGCTGTATAAACATCTGTACAGACTCTGATAAAAACCACCTCTTCAGGCAGAGAATTCCACATCCTTATTGTTCTTACTGTAAAAAAACACGTTCCTTTGCCTTAGACTAAATCTCCTTTCTACATTGATTCCTCCTCCCTTTTCCCCAAGACGATATTTAAGGGAAGGAAAGAAAGCATAATGACAACAGAACATCCTGTATTTCTTACATAGCTGGTGCATTAGCCGTTTAGCAATTGCTCATGGTTACAGGATCATTCATTTATGGACTGTAAGTGAATGAATGAACGGGGCACTCCGACACTGACATACCATAAGACTGCCCATAAAATGGTCTCTCCGCATATGCACTCTCTATCCCTGCACACATTGGACAGAATAGTCCTAATTCCAGGATCCTGTCCCTCTGTCTCAACATTTTTGTCACTGGTGTCTGACTTCTAGAGACACGTTGATTTGTGTTTGTGATGTTTGTTTTGTACATTTTTATTTACTCTCTCACAGTAGCTCAGTTATATTTGCTATCTGAGTTTTTAATGGCGCAGATATAAAAAATTCTATGGAATGTTCATTATGGAGACTTTTTATCTTTTTATGCGTTGTTATTTTTGTGTGACTATTTCTTTCAATTGAATCTGGTTAGCACGTGCCTCCATACATTTTCACACACACTTGCACACGTTTTCTTGCTTTCTCTCTCTCTCTTTCTCTCTCTCTCTAAAAATAATTGTCTGAATTTGTGCACACATTGACACCCCATATAAATACATCCAAGAATGTACACACCAAACACAAATACACAGTTACCCACACCGACTTCCTGTAAGTGTATTTATAGTGTTAAGTTGTAGGCTTTGCTAGCAGCAATTCTATCCGTCTAATAATAAGCATTCAAACCGAATAATTATTTTTTTTCACATTAGCTGAATATTTGTAGATTCTGTAACCCTCAATTGCAACAGTCTGACACGTATGACACATTTCAGTTAATACGCATTCCTGTTTCTATTTAAATCTTCCTACGTATGTGTGCTGTGCTGTAACTTATATCTGAGGATAAGAATGACTAAAATCTTAAATTATGATGTACGTCTTGAAAAAATATTGGTATGCATCATCTACATTATCATTAGTGGGTTAAATATCCCACTTTAACTGCAGTGGTGGCTGTGCTTAAAATGGATTTTTAATCCCCCTGTCAATGCAAAGATTATGCGTACGAATATATTTAAAGCAGATCTATTCATGTGTGTAGCGTGGTGCGGGTGGTTGTGCAACCTCCTTTAAAAGATGGTAACTTACATGGCTATTTAATTAAGAATTTAATATGAATTTCAAATTTAAGGTCAAAATAGCCTAAATAAGAATTATCGGTCAGCTGTGCTTTCAGTTTAGATACTCCGGTCTTAAAGGGACCCTATAGTCACTAGAACAACTACAACTTATTGTATAATCATTCCCTTCAGGCTTTTTGCAGTAAACACTGTATTTCCAGAGACAGTGTTTACATTACAGCCTAGGGAAACCTCCACTGGCCACTCCTCAAATGGGTACTAGAGGTACTTCCTGGGGCAGTGCTGCACAGTGTGACTGACATTCAGTGTCTCCATCCTGTGCATGGAGACACTGAACTCTCCTCATAGAAATACATTGATTCAATTCATCTCTATGAGGAGATGTTGATTGGCCAGGGCTGTGCTTGATTTGTGCTGGCTCTGTCCCTGATCTGCCTCTTTGACAGTCTCAGACAATCCTATGGGAAAGCATTGTGATTGGCTCGCAGAATCACTTCTGATTATGTCAGCTGTAAGCAGGCAGATCAGGGGCAGAGGCAGCAGCTGCAGACTTGAATGCAAGTACGATTTGATTTTTTTTTTTTTTAAATTTGTAGTTTTTTATTGATTTTTCACAGTAAACAGGGTACAGAAAGGAAAAAGGGAGGGTAGGCTGTCATTCACAATTCGTGTTCATCATTTTGAGTTTGTCATTACATGGTTAGTATGCCAAGTATCAACATCAAGTCCAACAGTTCAGACTAGCTAATACACATTGGTCTAATATTGGTTTTCCCGTTACACATTTATACATCACAGGCTTATTCAAGGATATTATGCAAATGTTGTTCTAGTATGTGCGTTATCCGACACATTAGTAATATGTTTACAATAGGACACCTCCCACGGGTTATTTGCCCTGGTAGCGGGGAGTAGCATTATAGTGGTTACAGAAACATAAACCTATATGTGTGACTATATCCAAACGAACACTCTTTAAGCATTGATCAACATATCCACGCTATATGGCTGCTATAGCCATGTGAAAACCCTGTGTAAAACATGTAGAACATGCGCAATATACAATTGGTTAGACCACGTGGCTATCTCTGCTGTGATACAGGGTGCCTAGGCTGTGCTAATATCTGTGCTTGACCTGTTTTTCAATTGACAATTTGACACAATTTGACAAATCAAGTGCGATATTCAATGTACAACAATGCAGTTTTGTCTTTGTTCCATAGCAAAAGAAAAGATGGGGGGGGGGGGGAGGACAAGGCTACAGAAATGGATTTGGAAGGAGGTGGGGAGGAGGGAGGAAGGTTCAGGGGGAACAAACAACTGTTATTCTAACATGAGTCACCTTTCGGTGTTGCTTAATTGTCCTGTATGCATTCCCTGTTTGTGTTTAGAGCCATTGTTCTCTATGGCCGCGCCTCGGCCTATCTTCCTTGTTATTATCTATAGGTAAGCTCCATTGGGCTTCATCATGAATCTTGGTCCTGCACACTGGCTTCCTTCTGTTAATAATTTTAAAACTGTAAACTATACAACTATGTACATACGTTCAGTGGTCCACTATGCTCCGCATGGGCGGCAACCACCTCTCCTTATGTGTTTCACTCCCCCTCCCTGCCCACTCTTAGTACCCATTGAGTATGGGCCAAGTTGGCAAATTTGTTCGAGAGACTTTGTCTGTTCAATCCCTTTTCGTATACCAGATTCATGGTAATTTGCTGAAGCAGGGCCTCTCTAGTGGGTGCGAGATCCTGCTTCCATGCCCTAGCTATGAGGGTATTCGCTGATATGAGGATATGAAATAGTAAACGGGAGTCTGTGGTGTTGAGCTCCTCTAAACCCATAAATAGGAGTCCGCACTCCGGAGTGATTGTGAGTTCTCTGACTAGGACCAATCTCGCTATTTCCTCTACTTCCCTCCAGTATGTTGCCAATTTCAGGCACGTCCACCATATATGATACATTGTTCCCCTGTCTCCCTGACATCTCCAGCATACACTAGAGGTATTTGGGTAGATTTTCGCCAATCGCTCCGGTACCATGTACCAGCGGTATTGGATTTTGCGCTTCTGTTCCAAATGGGAGGCACAATTCGTCCTCTTTTTGTGCGCTAAAAATGCTTTTTTCCATTGTTGTTCAGTGAAGGTCTTTCCCATGTCCTCCTGCCAAGCTACCTTAAATTTGTCTGGGGGGGTCTGTGTGCGGTTGGATCAACATGTTATAAAGGGTGGATAGTAGCTTTTTGGTCTGTTTTGTGGCTGTACACATCTGTTCAATGTGTTTTGCGTTGGCCGTTGCGGTGGTATTGTTGGATCCCTGAAGCATGGACTTCAGCTGTAGGTATTGGAAAATTGTGTTGTGTGGTAGCGTGCATTTCCGTTGTATGTCTGGGAAGCCAAGTAGTTTGTCGCTGTCGTATAGGTGGCCGACCCTGTTGCACCCCCTGCTTATCCAGGGGCGATAGTCAAAGGCTGGGTTAACCAGGTGAAGACTATATAGGGGGGTCGCCTGCGCCCACCCCCTGTCTTGTCCCCATTGATTCATGGAAGTGTCCCATGTTTTCAATAAAAGTTGTGTTGTCGGTGGCACATCTTGGTGAATTTTCCTGTGCCTGTGAGGTATCCAAAACAAGTATCTCAAGCCTTTGGGGCATGCCCAAAAGGCCTCCATTTCTACCCACTGTGGTACTGCTTCACTGGCGTGTGTTTGTATAGCAGTGGCCAGGACAGCCGCCTTGTAATATTGCCTAACGTCCGGCATTCCCAGGCCTCCATTCTCCTGCGGCCTGCACAACACTTTCGCTGCTACTCTTACTTTTCGATGGGCCCATATGAAGCTTGTAAAGAGCTTTTGTAGGTTATCTAGGTACCTTTTTGGTATGTGGATTTGTAGTGTTCTTATTAGATATTGGAATTTCGGCAGCACTATCCTTTTAACTGTGGCCATCCTGCCCAGCCATGACAGGAACTTGCCCTCCCACCCCTTCAATGTGTTTGCTATAGTTTTCAGCAGTGGGTCATAGTTCGCTGCTATGGGGTTTGTCGGATTTTTTGTAATGTTGATTCCTAAGAAAGTTAACTGGTCCTGCCTCCAATCTAGTGTGAATGATCTCCTTAACAGGTCCAGTGTGTCTGTCGGGATACCCACCCCCATGGCCTGTGTTTTTGTAATGTTGAGTTTGTAATATGAGTGGGTGCCATATGTGGTTATTTCTTTTAATAGGTTGGGGAGGGAGATCTGGGGTTGGGTAAGAGTCAACAGGACGTCCTCTGCAAATAGGTTGGTAGTATATTCCTGTCCATTGATCCTGACGCCGTGTATGTTCGGGTTATTCCTTATTTTCACCGCTAAAGGTTCTAGGGCTAGAACATATAACAGATGTGACAAGGGGCACCCCTGTCTGGTGCTGTTCGATAATTTTTGTGGCTCTGAGAGGAACCCTGAGTTGAGCACCTGGGCCCTTGGGGAGCTGTATAGGGCTTCCACTACCGAAACAAACCCCTCTGGGACATCGAACCTGTGCAACACCTCACGCAGGAATTGCCAATTTAGGCGATCAAAGGCCTTCTCTGCGTCTAAGGAGACCGACAGCACCCCTTGTTTCTGTTTACGGAGATAATGTAAAATATTTATCACTTTCCTAGTATTATCTTACCCCTGCCTCCCCTTGACGAAGCCTACTTGGTCGCTGTGAATAATTGTAGGCAGTATTGACCCCAGCCGCAGTGCGTAGGTTTTGGCCAGGATTTTAGCGTCGGTGTTCAGTAGGGATATGGGCCTGAAGTTCTGTGGGGTTGTGGGTGGCTTCCCTGGTTTAGGCAGTGTAACAATGTGCCAGTTAACATCTCAGGGTGTAGAGTTCTATGTGCAGTGGCCTGTGTGTAAGCTTTGACTAAGTATGGTGCCAGGGTAGCGCTAAACTTCTTATAGTAAGTGTTATCTAACCCATCAGGTCCCGGGGCCTTGCCCGATGGCAGGGTCCTAATTACATTTCTTATTTCCTCTTCACATAGTGGTTTTGTGAGTTCCAACTGTTGTTGGGCAGTGAGTGGGGGAAAGTGCGTGTCTCTCAGATACGCCTGTATGTCTCTCTCTATTGGTTGTGGGGTCCTGTCGCAAATTGTACAATTTGGCATAATATTGTTCAAACTCGTCGCTAATGGCTTTTGGAGTGGTAAGTTTCAGGCCTGTGTGGGAGGTGAGGTAAGCGATCTTTTGCGAGGCTTGTCGTGTCTTAAGTCTGTGCGCTAGAAATCTGCTAGCTTTGTTGCCCTGGGCATATTGGTGTGTTTTCAAGCGTTCCAGGTTGTGTTCTGTGCGTTCTAGGGCTTGTGTGTGCAGAATCCTAGTAATTTGAATTATGCGCCGGCGTCTGTCATCGGTGGGGGAGAGCTGGTTCTCCAGGTTTATAGATTTGATTACCGTATTTATCGGCGTATAACACGCACTTTTTTCCCCTGAAAATAGGGGAAAAATCGTGGGTGCGTGTTATACGCCGATATCCCATAATTACTTACCTGTCCTGAAGCGTGGGCCGGCTTCACAGCGCGCACCGCGGTACAGGAACTTTAATTTAAGGTTCCGGTTTCCGGCGGGACTGAAAGGAAGTGTGCACAATAGTGTGCACACTTCCTTTCAGTCCCGCCGGAAACCGGAACCTTAAATTAAAGTTCCTGTTCCGCGGTGCACGGTGTGAAGCCGGCCCACGCTTCAGGACAGGTAAGTAATTATGGGAGGGGAGGAAAGTACACTATGGGAGGGGAGGGGAGGGGGAGGAAAGTACACTATGGGAGGGGAGGGGGAGGAAAGTACACTATGGGAGGGGAGGGGGAGGAAAGTACACTATGGGAGGGGAGGAGGGGAAGTACACTATGGGAGGGGAGGAGGAGGAAAGTACACTATGGGAGGGGAGGGGGAGGAAAGTACACTATGGGAGGGGAGGGGGGAGAATACTATGGGAGGGGAGAGGGGAGAATACTATGGGAGGGGAGAGGGGAGAATACTATGGGAGGGGAGGGGGGGAGAATACTATGGGAGGGGAAGGGGGGAGAATACTATGGGAGGGGAGGGGGGGGAGAATACGAGGGGAGGGGGGGGAGAATACTATGGGAGGGGAGGGGGGAGAATACTATATACTATGGGAGGGGAGGGGGGGAGAATACTATGGGAGGGGAGGGGGGGAGAATACTATGGGAGGGGAGGGGGGGAGAATACTATGGGAGGGGAGGGGGGAGAATACTATGGGAGGAGGGGGGGAATACTATGGGAGGGGGGAGAATACTATGGAAAGGGGGGAGAATACTATGGAAAGGGGGGACACTATGGGATGAGGGGGGAATACTATGGGATGAGGGGGGGGAATACTATGGGATGAGGGGGGAAATTTCCTGGAATTTCTTTCTAAAAATGAGGTGCGTGTTATACGCCTGTGCGTGTTATACGCCGATAAATACGGTATTTTAAGAGAGGGGTGGGGGCTAGATGTTGGTTGTAACACTATAGGGCCAGGAATACATGTTTGTGTTCGTGACCCTATAGTGTTCCTTTAAATTTTAAATTTAGTCTGAATTCTCACATTGCTAGATAAGTCTCTCTAGTTTAGGATTGACCAAGAATTCCCCTGCCAGAATTACAGACTCCTTGGTGCATTGCAACCTTGGGTATGGTACACGGGAAAATAAGCATCCAGTTCAGTTCCTACTGATGCATTGAAAGGTTGAATGAAGTGTGTCTGTGGATTCTAACTTTCTGTCAGATAAACAGACTGAGACTGTATAAATAAAATGTGTAGGAGAGGCATGATAACATATTGTCACCGTCTTTCGTGTAACTGACAACGTGATGATAAATACTCTGCAAGGTTATGGGGCGAGGCATAATTAAAAACTGTATAAAATGACAGAGAGGGATGTTTTGCTGCTGGAATAGGAAGAGACTGGAAAAGACGATTGTAAACACAAATCCCGAAAGGGCAGTCCATTTTTACTGTAGTAGAGAAGAGAATTACATGGTGGAGATAATGGACTTGAATGCTATTTATATCATACACGTTACTGCTGGCTCAGGGAAAGGATTGTGCTACAATCCAGTCTTCTTGTGTAATGATTGCTACAATTACTACAGAGCTTTTTTATATTGTTTGTGTTTTTAAATGCTGTATTGTGTTTTTATTGGAAGGAAAAATACAAGCTGTTTGGCTTCTTATGTTTATATTCTATGTTTATTTTCTTCTTGCTTATTAACCGATCATGTGCCTTGTGCTTTCTTCCCATTTACTAAAATTTACAGATTTAGCACATATTGATTCATTCACTAATCTTGGAATTTGTAGCAAGTGCACACACAAATTCCAAGTTTTAGGCCAGAATTATTTAAACCTATTTTTGTTCGGTACTACACAGTTCCTGGTTTAATGAATGACTCTGATAGTGTGTGAGAGTTTCTTTATAGTCATTATTGCCATAATATTTAATGGAACACTCAATGTACCATAGCCACAGCCTTCTTAAGTGGTTATGGTGTTGTGCGTGTCCAGATGCCGTATCTGTGTAATTTGTTAAATAATTCTAGCAGGTTTGACGGCTTACCTTGGTCCCCTGGGGCGCCCGTGCCCCAACCAGCATTCTAAAGTAGGAGAATCTGGATTTTTCTAATAGAGCAAAGCGCATCTGATAAAGGATCCCCTTTATTGGCCAAGAGAGCTCAATTGAGAATCAAACCGTATTAAAATGTACTCTCATTGGAACCAGGACTTTATCTATAGCAAAATCTCATTGTGATGCTTTGAGGTTGGTGTTTTTTGTTGTTTTTTTTTAACTGGCTAAGAGAAAGAGAGTTATCGCAAATACAGTGACATAACTACAGTTCACTATTGGCCCACTAGCCCACTGAATCTCTTTCCTAGCCATATGTTGGAAGAAAATACACTGCTCAAAAAAATAAAGGGAACACAAAAATAACATATCCTAGATCTGAATGAATTAAATATTCTTCTGAAATACTTTGTTCTTTACATAATTGAATGTGCTGACAACAAAATCACACAAAAAATTAAAAAATGGAAATTAAATTTTTCTACCCATAGAGGTCTGGATTTGGAGTCACACTCTAAATTAAAGTGGAAAAACACACTACAGGCTGATCCAACTTTGATGTAATGTCCTTAAAACTATTCAAAATGAGGCTCAGTAGTGTGTGTGGCCTCCATGTGCCTGTATGACCTCCCTACAACGCCTGTGCATGCTCCTGATGAGGTGGCAGATACACAAAGGCGGAGGTAGTGGTCCTGCTGCTGGGTTGTAGCCCTCCTACGGCCTCCTCCACGTCTCCTGATGTACTGGCCTGTCTCCTGGTAGTGCCTCCATGCTCTGGACACTACCCTGACAGACACAGCAAACCTTCTTGCCACAGCTCGCATTGATGTGCCATCCTGGATGAGCTGCACTACCTGAGCCACTTGTGTGGGTTGTAGACTCCGTCTCATGCTACCACTAGAGTGAAAGCACCACCAGCATTCAAAAGTGACCAAAACATCAGCCAGGAAGCACAGGAACTGAGAAGTGGTCTGTGGTCACCACCTGCAGAACCACTCCTTTATTGGGGGTGTCTTGATAATTGCCTATAATTTCCACCTGTTGTCTATCCCATTTGCACAACAGCATGTGAAATTAATTGTCACTCAGTGTTGCTTCCTAAGTGGACAGTTTGATTTCACAGAAGTGTGATTGACTTGGAGTTACATTGTGTTGTTTAAGTGTTACCTTTATTTTTTTGAGCAGTGTATGTTTCAAAGAATTGCTCTGTTACAGATTGGGAGTACCAGGGCAAAAAACAAACGCTCTTTTTGCATTACATTGTGATGCCTATGGATTGCTATATGGCGAAGCAGGAGAAAGGCTTTTTTGTTTTGTGTTTTGTGTAGAGCGGGAATTTGTCTTTTTCATAATGCAATGTTTTTATGGGATATACACTTATCTAAAAATACTTAAGGTGGTCTGTTCCTGTCACTTTAAACACTGCTATATTTTTAAATACCCTTTTTAAATACCCTTTTACCTTAATCATTTTACATTCTCTGTGCACGTTAATCAGGATTGTGAGGTTTGTTTGTTTTTTTATTTTTGTGCCCTGTGTGGAATTACAAATAATTAAGCAAAACTAACATGCTTGTCCATTATGCAATTCACTTGGATTGTGATTAGGCTACAGTCAGGTTCGAAGTTCAGGAATTCGTACAATTACCCAATAAATTCAGGCGAATTGCAGTTGTTAACTAATAGGGTTGTGCATGGGCAAAATATTTTGTTCGGTTCGGCACGTCCGAAATTCGGGAATTCGGCATTTCCCCTACTCCTACCCTAACCCAACTAGGGTTAGGTGTTAGGTTAGTGGTAGGGTTAGGGTTAGATTCCTGTCATCATTCCCTTAATTTTCCCTCCCTCTCCTCTTTTGCCACTTTTAAGAAATCCGAAGCACTTCAGGACTTCGGCAATTCAGGACTTGTTCGGTTCGGCAAATCTGACATTAGGAAGCATCCGAATGTTCAAATTGCCAAAATTCATCTGAATTTAAATTCTGACAGAAACTAATTGCACATGTCTAGTAACTAAACATCTCAAAGTCTACTGATTGGCAACCAGCCAAACTCCATAACATGCTAACAATGTCTTGTTGTAAAAGACATACATAAAGGTTGATAGGCTCTAGAATTTCTATTTATGAGAAATTCATGTAATCAAACTCCTAATGTCGGGAAATCGGCAAAGAACCGTTCTAAAGGCACTTGTGTGTAATATGAATATTTGAAGGAAAGAAAAAAACAAATTGTACACAGAGGTACATATCTGTAGTTAAAAAGGATGAGGGGGACAGAAATGTATTGCTAGTCAAATAATCACAGGCAATAGTAAAAACTTGCTGGATAGATTTTGGAAAATAAATTATAAAAAATTAATAATAATAATAATAATAATCCTGGACATCTTGTGAGAAAATAAAATGCCACTAAAATAGTATGAGTGTGAAAATATTACAGGCGATAAGGAACCATGAAAGCTGGTGGTAACCACAAATATACACACACTAAAGAAAAAAAAAGACGTAGTGTTGAATAATTGCAGTGCTGTCACGCCAGAAGCCCATGTGACAGAAGCTTGGCCCCAAATGGCTGTCTGTGAGCCCCCCTAGGTTAATTGGCACACTAAGCAGTAATGTATTTTGTAGAATTTCTTTTTTTTCTGTCTCACTCGGCAACCTCCTTTTAGGGATATTATATGCACATACTCCCATAATATTCACACACTTCTATCCATATACATGCATACATATACATTCAAATACACACATAAAGACATATATACACACACTCATACACAGACTTATATAGACAAACAGACACACCGTTTTTATTTGTTTTTGTTTTTTATTGCTTGCATTGAAAGGGAGAGCTGGGGTCCCGTGGTTTGCTGCTGGGATCTCTATTACTGATTGTTCAGCTCCTTGCAACTCTGAACCAATGACTAAGCTGGGGTAACATTACATCACAGTGTACGCGAGGGAGCTGGACGCTCAGAACCGAGATATCCCAGCAGCCTCTTCGCCACCCACTCCACAGCATCATCACAGGCACCTCCCATACAGCATCATCTTCATCAGCAATGTGCTGGTAGATAGGTTCCTCTAATGGTGAGATAGGGTGCGCTGTGCACTATCCAGCCGCCTATCACCCAGTGCAGACCATCCTCACCACACTTCGGTTAGCACATTACTGGGCTTTCTATGACCTTCCAGCTGGTTTAGAACTGTGTAGGTTCTATTTAACACTCATGATATTTTTTGCTCAGACATGCAATTTATGACATCCTTCTATTTTAGCGCACCCACTGAATAAACCCCATTGTGGCCTATTTGAGTTTAGACCCCATTACATCCATGTTGCCCTGTTGTATGATTATTAGCATTTTAGTCTGCCTTTGGAGTTTTATCAAAACCATTAGCAGAATGAAACAACGATGTACTAAAGCAACAAGCAGTTCTGTTTTACACGTTCCAATGCTTTCATTAATTCATTCATAATTGGAGCATCTAATATTTTACTTCACACATTCTCAGCCTTTTATTATTAGAATAATCTTTTTACTGATTTATTATTGAAGATGTTCCGTGGTTATATGTTCTTTAAAGGACCACTATAGTGCCAGGAAAACACTCGTTTTCCTGGCACTATAGTGCCCTGAGGGTGCCCCCACCCTCAGGGACCCCCTCCCGCCGGGCTCTGGAGAGAGGAAAGGGGATAAAACTTGCCTTTCTCCAGCGCCGGGTGGGGAGCTCTTCTCCTCCGATCCTCCTCCTCTCCTCCCATTCGGCTGAATGCGCACGCGCGCGTGCGCATTCAGCCAGTCTCATAGGAAAGCATTATCAATGCTTATCAATGATTTTCACAGTGAGAATCACGCAAGCGCCTCTAGCGGCTGTCAGTGAGACAGCCACTAGAGGATTTGAGGGCTGGATTAACCCATTTATAAACATAGCAGTTTCTCTGAAACTGCTATGTTTATAAAAAAAAATGGGTTAACCCTAGCTGGACCTGGCACCCAGACCACTTCATTAAGCTGAAGTGGTCTGGGTGCCTAGAGTAGTCCTTTAACCAGTGTGGTATATAACTTTTTGAGTGACCTTTTTAAAGGGAAGCGGCCAATTCCCAGGAAAATTTGTGTTTGTGGAAAGTTGTGTTTACTTATCTCCCTTTATATAACATATATGTATTAGTACATAAGTTAGAATTTTAAAATGTAACAATGTTTCTGTTTCATCTCCTTATTTGCAATATGTGCCCTTGCTGTCCCTGGAATAAACTGGATTGTGATGTCATTTGTGACATCTGTAATATAAAAATTGAAAAAAGGTTAACACAAGACATAGGTGATCCCCCCACCCCCCATGCATTTTATTCAATAGTGCAAATTTCAGAGAAATTCCTGTTCACCTTTAAGGGTTGATTTGTGTGTGTTAATTAGTGTTAGAGGGATTCTCTAGTGCAAGGAAAACAAACAAGTTTTCCTGTCACTGTAGAATCCTGCAGTGCCCCCCATTCCATATCACTCCAATGGGCAGCAGTGGTCTGGGTGTCTACAGTGTCCCTTTAAGGATGTAATTTTTTTTTTCATAGGATTTATGTATTTAAAGCTATGTTATTGACGCTTGACAAAACAGACTGGTAACTAGAGTTTGTGGTCCAGTTCATGGTAGTACAAAGGGGGGCCTGGCCATTCTGGGGTTTTCTTGCAACGATCAATAGATTTTATCCCAGCACCCTGAGCCTGTCTGCAAGATTGTGGCTTAGAGGTAGCAGGATAGACAGATATGCATGGAACATTGTGACATTAGATTTTAGTTTTTTTGTGATTGAGATGTTCTGCTTGCACAATTACATCCCCACATCTGTGCGCCCTTTGATTTACAAATCTATCCTCGTGTCTGTTATGTCTATGGTTACCACCTGCAATCGAGTCTAATATCTTATTATTGTGCAATGCACAACAGTCATATGCTAGCAATGCGTTCACTTCCACGTCACAATTTTTTTGGCTTTTGGCAGAAATTCTTCACTTCTTTTAGCAAAGAAACTTCGACTTAGAAATATAAAGCGATCAAATGTGAACGTACAGGGATATTCTGTAGGAAAAGCATTTTCTACCATCTGTTATTATTTATAAGTTCCATGAAATAGACCACCCCGTTGCTAATAATGTCTCGCAGGCAGGTTTTCTGAGAAACGTGTGCGCACCATACATACAAGCATAGTTCCCTAGGTACTGTGAATATGGTTTGAACATAGGGGAACACTACATTCTTCGAGTGATGTCACCTGCCTAGCTCATTCACCCATAACATTATCTTTAACACATATAAATGGGGCAACATGTTATTGGTTTTCATGAATGAATAAAAAAAATAGGTATGTATGTATTTTTTTTCCCCCCATTAATACTATTTTGTTGAAAGAAACCCTGAAATTACCTCGCTTGCTATCACTTTCTTTTTAATAAATAAATTAATTTTAAAAAGTTATTTATTATTGCAATCACCTTATGTGCAATATAGTAATGTTTTTTTTTTCCTGTATAGCTACAATATATTTTATTTTCTAGTCTAAAACTGATTATTGCAATCACCTTATGTGCAATATAGTAATGTTTTTTTTTTCCTGTATAGCTACAATATATTTTATTTTCTAGTCTAAAACTGATTATTAATTTAAACAGACATTTTAAAGGGTTACGCCAACCAAAATGCCAAGAAGTGCCAGGAACCTTCTAGCGCATAACAACTTTAGTTGTTATGGTACCCACACCTCTGTATGTGCATTTCATAGTGAAACGCTGCACATATAACCTCCATCCAGGAACCATTACCACTTTAATTCAGCGAGGTGCTCAGATTAACCCTTTAATTCATATAATGACCACCAAAGATTCCACTTTTTATTTTAATAAATATGTACCTGCACATTCCTGTTCCGTCCTTCCCACGCTGCTATCTGGCATCCTTTTTCCTGTAATACCAGAGCTTCAAAATAATGATTCTGGTCCGGTGGTGTCATTCTAATGTCGATGCATATTCGCATTCTGGACGCTCGAGAATAACGCAATCTGCTTCACTAATGATACTCTCTACATAAACTCCACACATTCCATGTTTAAGTGTCCTGTTGTGGTTGTTTGAAAACTGTGTGTTATCTATTTGTGTGTTATCTAAAAAAAGTGTGTTATCTATTTCAGTGATCATTTTTTATTGACCCTGCTGTGTTTAGATGCTTCTGTTGACTTGGCTTTGTCTCTCGTGTAATTTCTAGAACTCCTGAGTTCGGCCTGTTCCTTGAACATTCGGTTTGCCTTCTCGCCTAGTTTTAGGCATAGCATTAAAGGGACATTATAGTCACCAAAACAACTTTAGTTTAATTAAACCGTTTTTGTGTATACATCATGTCTTTGACGTCTCTGGCATTTACGAGTTAAAACACTTTTCTTTCTGTTTATGCAGCCCTAGCCACACCTCCCCTGGTTGTGACTGACACAGCCTGCAGGAAAACAAAACAGTTTCAGATCAGATGTAACTTATTTTTTTTAATCTCCTATTTAAATTGAGCTATAATTACGCACAGGATGCTCCTACAGGGTCTAGCAAGCTATTAACGGAGCACGAGATAATTAAAAATGAAAAATCTGCACTAAAGGAAGTATAAACATTAGAGATCTCGTTAAGGAAGTGTTTAGGAAAGCTGTGCAAGTCACATGCAGGGAGGTGTGCCAAGGGCTGCATAAAAAAAAAAAGTGATTTAACTTCTAAATGTCAGAGAATTGAGCAGTGAGACTGCAGGTAAAGTTAAAGTTGTTTTGGTGACTATAGTGTCCCTTTAAGGGCATCCAGCCTCTTTAAGGACCAACGTTACTATATTACGATAGGTGATTCAAATATTGTCTGCTGGGTTTATTCTACATCCTGACAGTGCTGTGCCTCTCTAAGTAACATATTGAAAGAAGAAGGATATATACACCAGTAAAAAAAAAAAACCTGAATATTATTGTTACAACGAAAGGCTAGGCAAATTACATTTATTTATGTTGGAAAAATTAATCTCAGAGGATATGTAATTCATTACACATCTATTTAAAGGACTAATACAATCCGTTCTGGTGACCTGTTCATAAACAGATTGTATAGCAGACAGTGGATGATATGCAGAGGCTTGTAGGAAATAGATTTCAATTATAGCAATTGAAACAGTTGGCTACAGAAAAATACAAATATGGAATTTTCTATAGGTGTTAATCCTATTTTGATTTGATGCAGGGGCGGATCAAGAATCTAATCTCCGGATGGGCACTGGTAGCTTATTCATGGAAACAATCCAGGCACCATACCCACTAGAGCTCTCTATTTAAGAACAGATTAACAATTTACCTGGAATCTGCCTGGATAGGGCCTGTAGTAGGGGATAGGGGCAGTAGTGTGTGTGTGTATGTATGTGGGACAGCATGTGTATTGGGGGCAGTGTGTGTGTGTGTGTATGGGTCAGTGTGTGAATGTGTAGGGAGTTATAGTGTATTGGGGCTGGTTAAGAAAAAAAGTTGTTTTTTTTTTGTTTTGTTTTTTATTGAAATAAATATGGTTTATATTCCCCCTCCCTTCTTACCTTTGCCCGGGTAAGGGGGATATCGTTTGTGAAGCCCTGGTGATCTGGTGGGAAATCCATGATGGTTCTAGTGGAAAGAGTGAACTCTAGCCTGCAACTCCTGGGGCTAGAGTTCACTCTCGCGAGAACGCAGTGTTGCCCTTGTAACCGCAGCAACGCTCCGACCTAGCGAGAGGTGAACCGGAGGATCTGCAGGCTAGAGCTCCCTGGGTCCTCACATCCTCCTCTGCCGGCTGCCCAGCACAAAGTGCCAGCGGGCCGATGAGGGAGATCTAGTGCGTAAAGGCACACAGCACGCATCTGCCACTGATTTAATGTCCATAAAGAAACACCATAGTCTCAGGAATATAAACATGTATTCTTGACACTATTGGTGGGTAAACACTACTTAGTCCTCTGGCTCCTCCATGGGATAGCATTGGGGGGCTAATGCACACGGAATAAATACCTCTCTTTGTGGAGATGCTGAATGATAGTGTTGCACAACTGTGCAGCACTGACCCAGGAAGTACCTCTAGTGGCCGTCTGAGTGATTGCCACTAGAGATGTCCCTAGGCAGCAATGTAAACAGTGCTAAGGCTGCAGAGGCATGCTATAGCCACCAGAACAACTACATTAAGCTATAGTTGTATAGTGTCATTTTATTTAAAAACATGTTTTTTGCCAATACAGGTTATTCTGGGCTGGAATAGTTCAAATGACGCTCTAAGCACCAAAACTACAACATCCTAATTTAGTTCTTACAAAGTAAAGCACTGGGAAAGTGTTTGAAAGCTGGCCCAATAGTCAAAAACTCCCCTGGAATACTTTAACATTGCTGTGCAAAAACATTCGAAATACATATGTACAAACAGTTTATTGATCCAAGGATAAATCTTAGAAACTAAGAGGGTTTTCTTTCTCGTTTTTGGGCACAGTTGGAATTTGTCGCAAGTTGGGTTTTTGCCTTCTTTTTGGACATATTGAGAAATATTGAGCTTACAATACAAAATACAGTTTTCTACGCGGCAGGTTTTTTTTTGCGCTAGCGACTTGTATGAGCACTTCTTGTGTTTATTAGTTTTATAGATTAAATCACATTAGCCACAAATTATATTACATTAAAATACCAATTACATTCCGTGTCCTTTGAAGAAGGAAAAAACACAAATGAAAATTTCATGTTTTTTTTTGTTTTTTTAATTGTCTTTTTATTAAGGTTTAAAAATTTAACAAAAAAGAATTGGTAAAAACATACTATTCGGGGAAGGAAAAGTAAGGGGAACTTGGGGAAAAGGGAAAATGTATCCATCCATAATAACAGTGAACATAATATTACATTTACATTCTTTTCAAAATAGTTTTTATTAAAAAAAAAAAAAAATTTACAGCTAAAAAAAAAATAATGAAAAGTAAAACATATAATTAGGGGAAGGAAAGGGAAGGGGAACTTAAAAACAATAAAAAATAAATAAAGGGGAAGGGTATCCATCCATAATAACAGTGAACATAATATTGCATTTACATTCTATTGTGTATCACATAATCATAATAATAGATGACAATTATAAACCATAGGATTCTTTAACTTATTTTTTCCATTTATCCTAACTGTATTGAAGTTGCACAAATAGTTTTTTCTTATGATGTAATCAAATAAATTTTTTATTTAAAGGACCACTATAGGCACCCAGACCACTTCAGCTCAATGAAGTGGTCTGGGTGCCAGGTCCCTCTAGTTTTAACCCTGCAGCTGAAATCAAAGCATTTTCAGAGAAACTGCTATGTTTAAACTGCAGGGTTAATCCAGCCTCTAGTGGCTGTCTCACGGACAGCCGCCAGAGGCGCTTCTGCGATTCTCACTGAAAAGCACAGTGAGAAGACACTGGACGTCCATAGGAAAGCATTGAATGGGAGGGGGGGGGGGGTCCTGAGGGTGGTGGGGACATAATGACCCTACAGTGCCAGAAAAACGTGTTTGTTTTCTTGGCACTATAGTGGTCCTTTAACTGTTTCAGTGCTGCACTGTTCACCCTAGACGGAACATGTATTTATACTAAACTGAGAAATCAGACGTCTATCTTGCAGTACTCTGCACCTTTAAGCTTTAATATTTGATATGATGTCCCATGTATTATTCATATATACTACTTTTAACATATATTTTTATTATTATTAGATTATTTATATAGTGCCAGCAAATTCCGTAGCGCTGTACAATGACATCATTACAGGGGGAAAAAAAAAGTGTTCAAGGTTCACTGGCCTCTACAATTCTGTAGAAAAGCCCAGGAACTCATGCTGGTATTAGATTTACCCATCATCAATAACTATCTAGAAAACTACCTAAAATATGTTAATTAAAGGAAAACTTCAAGCAACATAGTTCGAAGTAATTTTATGCGTCAAGAGTGTGTCTAAAATATAATTTAGAAAAAGAACAATGTATCTTATGTACACAGACTGAAATCTAGACACATTTCTGGGAGTATTATTGCCGTGGAGCTCTGTGAGACACTCAGAAACACTAACAATATGGAATTCCTAGAAAAGAGGGACCAGAAGGATTTAGGCCCAAAATTGGGACTGTCCTTCCTAAATAGGGACACTTGGCACTGGCAGGGATATAGCATGGTTATCCATTTTTGCTCACTGACACAAAGTTTTAAGAGCCAATTCTAAATACCACCATGTAAAGTGTAGCAGATTAATATCTGCCCTGCCACGATTAGCGATCACAGACTTCAACTCTGTGTTATGGAAATTCATTCATGATTGATCTTATATTTCACTATATACCAAACACGCCACTCTCCGTCACAGAATAGTGTCTGGCATGGAAAATGTCCAGTGTCTGACTTCTTATTTTTTCTTTCTGCAATGATTTAGTTAGCCGTGTTTAATTCTACAGTGATGAAAAAGTACAGAACAAATACTTATTTGGGTATGAATCCTCTCCCAGGGTCTTAGAAATCTGCAATGTGGTGTGACAAACACATGCTATGAATTCTTTCCTTGTGAATCGCAGCCAGCTGTTTAGATGTTCACAAGACCATTGTTACAGTGGATTCTTCACACCACAGATTTATATATGTTAAACTGTACAACCCAGCTTATAACCAATGCAATCAGTGAGACACTTAAAGGGACACTGTAGTCACCTGAACAACTTTAGCTTAATGAAGCAGTTTTGGTGTATAGAACATGCCCCTGCAGCCTCACTGCTCAATACTCTGCCATTTAGGAGTTAAATCCCTTTGTTTATGAACCCTAGTCACACCTCCCTGCATGTGACTTGCACAGCCTTCCATAAACACTTCCTGTAAAGAGAGCCCTATTTAGGCTTTCTTTATTGCAAGTTCTGTTTAATTAAGATTTTCTTATCCCCTGCTATGTTAATAGCTTGCTAGACCCTGCAAGAGCCTCCTGTATGTGATTAAAGTTCAATTTAGAGATTGAGATACAATTATTTAAGGTAAACTAGAAAAGCTACAATTTCTGTGGAAATTGTGTGAAGTGTTCTTGCCTCCACCAGTAGTCTACAACTGGAGTGGGCGGAGTAACTGTTATTAGTTATTTATATAGCACATTTAATTGCAAGGTTGTTGCCCAAAGTGCTTCACAGTTACATTAAAACATAAATTTATAAAAACATTAGCAGGTGTAGAAAAGGCCCTGTCTATGACATCACTTGCTGCTCCAGCCTGGCACAGGTCAGAGTATTTTGGCGGTTGTCATCTTCAAACGGTCGTCTTTTAAAAACTATAAATCCTACAGTGAAGAGCTTTATATTGTGAGATTCACAAGACCCAGACCGACATTTTGATGTATAGTATGTCTCTGATTATATTAACAATGAAGGCACAGTCGCAGTTTAGAAATTGCCCTTCAAATTTGAACTGGCTAGAGTGGAGTTTCAATGAATGTCAATGGACGGCGTGAGTTGCAAACAAATGGTCATATAGTGAAAACTATCAGGACTATGGCTTAGCCGTGGACATTTTTAGTGGCAGCAGGGATACAAGATTTGTGTAGGTGGGCTTGAGGGAAAAATGAGGGAGTGGTGGCAGTTTAGAAATCATGTCCTGATTTCTCAGCTTTTGCCAGCTCCCACTCTAGTTTTGAACATTTTGCCATTTATTCCTATGGGACCAATTTTGCCACAAGAACGACGATATTCCGTGAACCATTCGGCGAAACGTTCCACAAAGTAATAGCAATCCGATCGGGAACAATCTGCACGTTTTGGTATATTACTGTCTATGTAGTGTAAAAACTGTGGGAGGAGTTAGGGTGGCAAATTTGGCTATAATAAGAATAAGAATAATATATATGTGAGATAACATTAAGTGGTCTTGCTATGCAAGAACACTTAATTACATCTGTTTGAAAGTGAAACCAGTTTTTTTTTCCATGCAGGCTCTGTCAATCAAAGCCAGGGGAGGTATGACTAGGGCTGAATAAACAGAAACAAAGTGATTTAACTCCTAAATGACAGTGAATTGAGCAGTGAAATTGCAGGGGAATGATTCTATACACTAAAACTGCTTTATTTAGCTAAAGTAATTTAGGTGACTATAGTGTTCCTTTAACCCCTTAAGGACACACGACATGTGTGACATGTCATGATTCCCTTTTATTCCAGAAGTTTGGTCCTTAAGGGGTTAAACAGGGTTTATAATAAAGTGAAATAAAATATTTATCTGCATTGGATTGAATACAGTCCTATTTAGTGATTTGTTCAATCCTGGCATTTAAACTGTTAATATGTCTCAGATTCTTGTTTTTAAATGAAAACAATGAGGTAAACGGTCTACCAATTTGTAATGCTTTATATAGATATCGAATTAAAGAAACAGTCCGAGCACCATAACCACTACAGCTCTCTGTAGTGTTTATGGTGCAAGGCAGGCCCGGACTGGCCACCGGGCAAATGCCCGGTGGGCCGCGGTGGCCATGGGCCGAGGCCGGCAGGGGAAGTCCCAGGATCTCCCCTGCCGGTCTATGCGGGGCCGGCACTATCCGAGCGCCGGCCCCGCTGTTTTCAATGAAGGGCCGGTGAGGAGATCAAAGATCTCCCTCACCGGCCCACTTGGACAGACCTGTGGCACATGCGGCTGGGGAGGGAGGTAGAGGACCCGGCGGAGCTCTATCTTGCAGCTCCGCCGGGTTCCTCTCGCGAGATCCGGCGCGTTGCCATGGCAACGACCGGATCTCGCGAGAGTGAACTCTAGCCCGCAGGCTAGAGTTCACTCACCACTGGACCACCAGGGATGCTGTCAGAGTGCGAGTTCCGGTCCCCCCCCTCACTCTCCCAGGTTCCAGCGTGCCGGTCCCCCCCCTCCCAGGCTAAAGGTAAGAAGGGAGGGGGGGACATTATAACTGCTTAATTTTTATTTTTTTACCCCACACACACACAATCCATTCAAACATTCACACACAGCACTATCACACACAGCACTCTCACTCCCATCACACACAGCACTCTCACTCCCATCACACACAGCACTCTCACTCCCATCACAGCACTTTCTCACACACAGCACTCTCACACCCATCACTCTCACTCCCATCACACACAGCACTCTCACACCCATCACAGCACTCTCACACCCATCACAGCACTTTCACACACAGCACTCTCACACCCATCACACACAGCACTCTCACACCCATCACACACAGCACTCTCACACCCATCACAGCACTTTCACACACAGCACTCTCACTCCCATCACACACAGCACTCTCACACCCATCACACACAGAACTCTCACACACATCACACTCAGCGCACTCACAGACATCATCCACAGCACTATCACACTCGGCACTCTCACACACATCACATTTAGGACTCACACACACATCACACTCAGCACTATCACAAAACACATCATACACAGCACTCTCACACACATCACACTCAGCACTCACGCACATCATCCACAGCACTATCACACTCGGCACTCTCACACACAGCACTCTCACACACATCACATTTAGGACTCACACACACATCACACTCAGCACTATCACAAAACACATCATACACAGCACTATCACACTCGGCGCACTCACACACATCATCCACAGCACTATCACACTCAGCACTCTCACACACATCACACTCAGGACTCACACACATCACACTCAGGACTCGCACACATCACACTCAGCACTATCACAAAACACATCATACACAGCACTCACACACATCATACACAGCACCCTCATACACAGCACCCTCACACACATCACACACAGCATCCATCATACACACATACTGCTCCCCTCACATACACACCGAACCTCCCCAACACACTGCACCACACACATACACAATACTTCCAAACATATATATATACACACGCACACACACTACATTCCTGACATACACCCAGGGCCGGATTAACATAGGGGCTGATGGAGCTGCAGCTCCAGGCCCAGGCCCATAGAATAGGCCCATTTTAAAAAAAAAAAAATTTTTTTTTTTTTTTTTTTTTACACACATTACTCTTAGGTTTGCCACCTCACTGGTATTTTACTGGCACAGCCGGTATTTGAGGCTGCCTGGCCGTGCCAGTATTGCAGTAATACCGGCAATACAAATGCAGGTATTTTTCTCAGAATAAATGGAGATTACTCTGCAATACCAGCACCGGCCAGTAGGGGTCACTGTGTGTGTGGAGAGAGGCAGGGATAGGAAGTTACAGCATATCCCTGCCTCTCTCTACTACTTACTGATCCGTGGGGGAGCAGCTACACAGCACAGAGTCCAGACAGCAGCTCTACAGCTCAGGTAAGTGAGGGATGGGGGGAAAGGCAGCAGGGACACATGGGGACAATGAGACACTAGGGGACACTGAGACACTAGGGAACATATGGGGACACTGAGACACTAGGGGACACAGACACTAGGACACATGGGGACACTAGGACACATGGGGACACAGACCTGAGACCTGAGACCTGAGACACTTGGGGACACAGACACTGGGAGACCTGGAAACACTGAGACACTTGGGGACACTGGAAAACATGGGGACACAGACACTAGGGGACACTGAGACACATGGGGACGCTGTGAGACATAGGGACATTGGGAGGCACTGAGACATTGGGACACGGAGACACTATGTCCCCATTTCTCCCAGTGTCCCCATGTCCCCCATCCAGTGTCGCTAGTGTCTTGGTGTCCCCATGTCTCCCAGTGTCCCCAAGTGTCTGTCTCCCAGCCAGTGTCCCCTAGTCTCCCAGTGTTTGTGTTCCCATGTCTGTGTCCCTAGTATCTTAGTGTCCCCAAATGTTTCAGTGTCCCCATGTCTCCCAGTGTCTGTGTTCTTAGTGTCTCAGTGTGCCTAGTGTCCCCATGTCTCCCAGTGTCCCCATGTCTATGTCCACAACTGTCCCCATGTCTCCCAGTATCCCCAAGTGTCTGTCTCCCAGCCAGTGTCCCCAGTGTCCCCTAATCTCCCAGTGTCTGTGTTCCCATGTCTCTGAGTCCCTAGTGTCTCAGTGTCCCTAGTGTCTCAGTGTCCCCATTTCTCCCAGTTTCCCTAAATGTCTCAGTGTCCCCATGTCTCCCAGTGTCCCCATGTCTCCCAGTGTCCCCATGTCTTTCAGTGTCCCAATGTCTCTTAGTGTCCCTGGGTCTCTCAGTGTCCCCATGTCTCACTGTGTCCCCAGTATCCTAGTGACACGGGGGCACACTGAGACATGGGGACACTGGGAGACTAGGGGTCTGGGTGACATGGGGACACTGACACTGTGATACATGGGGACACTGAGACACTGGGTGACTTGCGAGACTGAGACACTGGGGGGGGGGGGGGCAATACAAATATACAGCAGAATCAAACTGGGAGTAGTTTGTTGGTGATTTTACAGAACTTTCTCTGATGTCACTCCTTGTGATTATACAAATGATTAAGGCTGGTATTTATTTTCAGAAAAGGTGGCAACCCTAACTACTCTTCACATTCTCTTGCTTAACCCCTTAAGGACCAAGCTTCTGGAATACAAGGGAATCATGACATGTCACACATGTCATGTGTCCTTAAGGGGTTAAAGGAGCACTATAGGGTCAGGAACACAATCATGTATTTCTGACCCTATTATGCTAAAACAACCACCCTGGCCCCTTCTTGACTCCCTAAATATAGTAAAATATGCTGCTGGATCTGCCTCTGAACTGACTGTCTGCTGACATCATCAGAAGTGGTGGTCTGATCAAATTACAATACTTCTCCATAGGATTGGCTGATAACTAGGCAGATCAGGGGCAGAGCCAGCACAAGTCCAACATAGCCCTGGCCAATCAGCATCTCCTCATAGAGATGCATTGAATCAATGCATCTCTATGAGGGAAGTTCAGTGTCTGCATGCAGAGGGTGGAGACACTGAATGGCAGTGCTGCACACTAGGCAATACTGCCACAGGAAGCACCTCTAGCAGCCATCTAAGGAGTGGTCAGTGGAGTTATTTTCTCTGAAAAGAATGATTCTACTGAAAAGAACAAATACAATAAGTGGTAGTTGTTTTGGTGACTATCGTGTCCCTTTAAGTTTGGAAGCTTAAGAGGGATGTATGGGAACAAAACTTGTGTGGACTGGCTGACAATAAAATTAGTTTAGGTAATGCAGACGTTGGTCTCTCTAACACTGTGGCATGTCCCCTTTCTTTTACACTTACTACATACACCTTTTCTCTGTCCCATACTATATACCAGGAACTTCTGCCTGCTAGTAAGAAGGTAAGGAGACAAGTGGACCAGCGAGTGCTAGGGGACAGTCCTTAGAAAGCATGGAGTGAGCGCATCATTAGACACATTTATGTCAAGCTCAGGGTGCTGCCTGCATAGTATGCCCTTAGTTGGACAGCCTGCATTATTGGCGGGCAGCCTGACATGCATTCATGCCAGGCTGTCCTTCAAATTCTTTGGACAGACATGCCCCCTTTTTGGGCATGTTCTCCCCTTTTGGCAGTTTTGGTTACGTGATTTGCACCAGTGGCCCACCCTTTTACCCCGCCCATTGACTTCCTGCTTCATTGGACACTGCTGTTAGGGGGTATGGATTTACTTAAAAGATGAAAGCATAAATTAGAGAGAGATTAGCATAGAGTATGTGTTTTCTTATAGCTGAATCCTTTGAGTTTCCCTCCAGCACCATCTCCATCAGATACATGATGCTTGAGAGGTATGACTGTTTTAGTGTTTTTGGTCGATAAGATTCCGTAATTAGGCCCATCATAATTGTCAGCACCAGGCCCAGTGTGCTCTTAATCCGGCCCTGCATACACACTCTGGATACCCTATACACACACTAGATTCCTTGTAAGCAAACACATACTACACCCCTAAACACACACTCTCTAAAACACTACATCACATATACACACACACACACACACACTATAGCCTGTATGCACACACTTGCTACATCCCCTATACACACATTCTCTACAGACCCTAGCCACATATGCATTACATTACACCACAAACACAACACGACTAAAACCGACCTTATTACACAATACCACACCACAATCAGCTCACTCTATACACACACACACACACACACACACAATCCCACAAGCAGGCTCCAAACACAGCACAATACTCTTTCCTGGCATTTTTGTCTCCTGGTATCCATTTATAGAGACACCAGAGACAAGTTGCAAGGAAACACAGTGCAAGCAGGTTATTAAATTTGCTTGCACTGTGCAGAACAAATACAGGGCTTTTTTTCTCATGCTAGAGCTCTTTAGCAGAGCTCTGCGCATGGTCTGCCCTGGCCTGCACTTTGAGAAGGGGGCGTGTTTGTCGTTGACGACAAAACACACCCTCTCTGCCCCGCCCCTTCTTAGTGGGCCGCTGTGATAAAAAAATGCCCGGGCCGAATTTTTATCCCAGTCCGGCCCTGGTGCCAGGAGTGCACTAGTCTACTGCACGGCTTTTCTGATGAGAACTAATGGACACTCCTTAGGAGCCTATAGCTCTCATCATTAGTGGTGGATGCGGGAAGCAGCTGAGCAGACCCCAGGTAAGTAGTCAAACAGTTCATAAATGGTTTGACTACTTACAGTGAGGGCAGTTGCCATGGCACTGATTGACAGCTCTGTGGAGCACCTCCTGCAGTAGCGTTTTTCTACAAATTATCAGAGCTGAGTTTGGGTGCAGGGTACTTACTCTCTGCACTATAAACTCTACAAACTTCTTATAACGCTTAGATCAGGAGTTCCCAATAGGTAGGCTTGTTGTCCTATGTAATGAACCCCATAGAGGCAAGCACCGCACGCATGTCTAATCCAGTGCTTCTCTATGAGAGCTGCATTGGATGACGTTCGATGTCCCCATTCATGTCTAACAGCACATGACAGAGTCATGTGGCTGTCAGGTAAATAGAAACACAGCTGTATTTACTAAACTGCAATGTTTTAGATCGAAGGGATAAAATGACAGGGCCACTGTACTCTGACCCCTTCATTGAGACAAAGCAGTTTGGGTGAGTTTAGTGTCATTTTAACATCGTTTACGGGTTTATTTTTAAACCGAGAGATTATTTGTTGTAGATTGCAGGCTTGTGGAAATTTTTTGTTTTTCCAGTAGGTTATTTTCAAATTTTTGATGATGGTACAAATAGCATCATCTTCTGGTGCAGTTAAAGGTGCGTTTGTGTTGTGTTTTTGTTTTTTTGTTTGTTTTGTTTTTTTAACAATGCTTTGTAAAGTATATCCAGTAAAGTAACCGTAGCAAATAGCCGTAGCAAAAAAGTTTCTGGGCAGCAATCTTAAATATGAACTTCACAGCTGCCTCTTACTGTTACTGTCGAGCAGCTGCTGTTACATCTGTAACATTAACAGATTCTATAACCAAGGAAATTGCTGAGTAACTCATTGATGGTCAACTTTTAAGGAGTCCTGCTATTGAAGTACAAATTCAGTTACCCTTCTCAAGCCGAAAATTTTTGGTTCAGTTGAGGACTGCAACTGACTGATCGTGATAAACACGTTCGTTAATGAATGGCTTTGGGCATCACAGGTGTTGCTAGGGGCCAAAAAGCCATGAGGCTACAGTCCAGTTGTTAATGTTATAGTTCCCCCGCCACCCACCCACATATATTGAGCCCAGTTCCAAAACCCGGTCCAATATCACAACCCTATATCATATGTTCTGTAAATCACATTACCTCTCAACATTTCAAATGGACAGAGGGGCACTATTTTTGGGGATGTGCATCAGCACTGTATTTAGCGCAAGGCTGACAAGGCATTTGCCTTGGGCGGCACTTTTAGGGGGTGACCAAAAAAAGCCACCCCCAATTGCCCTGGCAGATGCCTTGCCAGCCTCTTGTCCTGGGGGTGGGGGGGGCAAGGAGCTGGTCGCTGGTTACCTCAGGGCCCCCTCCCCCGAGGCTGGCATCTGCTGATGAATGATGGAGGTGGGTGGTCCCACCTCAATGATGCCAGAATATGACGTCACTCTGGCCCTGGCATCCCTGAGATCCGCTCGAGGGAGCTGAGAAGGTAGATCAGAGCTCCCTCGCTGCCTCCAATGTGAGCATGCCTGCCCGACCGACCATGCCAGCCCACCTGCCTGCCTATGCCTGCATGCCTTGCCAGCCCCACTGGACCGCCGGGAAGAATCCACTCCAGCACTCACAAAAGGTAGGGAGGCTGGATGGATTGAAATGTAAAAAAAAAAAAATTATTTATATATATATATATATATAAATTGTGAGAGTGTGTGTGTGTCATTGAGAGTGTATCTGTCAATGAGTGTGTGTGTATGTGTGTTTCAGTGTGTGTCAGTATGTGTATGCGTGTGTCATTGCTAGTGTGCTAGTGAGTGTGTATCTTTGTCAGTGTGTGTGTATATCAGTCGGCTAGTATGTCTATCAGTGAGTATGTATGTGTGTCTGTCAGTTAATGTGTATCTGTCAGTGAGTGTGTATGTGTCCGTCGGTGAATGTGAGTGTAACTGTGCATGCGTGAGTGTGTGTGTGTCTGTGAATGTGTATGTTTTACTGATAGTGTGTGTTAGATACACAGTCATTGTCACACACTGTTTAACCGTCAGTGAGTGTATGTCAGTGCATGCATCAGTGAGGGTGTGTGCCTGTCAGAAAGAGAAATTTGGAAGGGAGGGTGCCAGAGTTTTGTCATGCCTAGGGCAGCACAAACCCAGAATACACCACTGGTGTGCATAGGGGTTGTGGCCAGGAGCGGGACAGGGCTGTTCTGAGAAATTTTAGGTGACCTACAAAAGCAACTAAAATGTAATTTAGAGCAAGAACAATGTATCCTATATACACATACTGATTCTAAACATATTTATTGTAGTTTAAAAACACATTACTGTGAATATTATTGCGGTTATACATTCAGAGGCACAAAAAATTAGGGGCTCTTCGTAAAAAGGGACATTATATTATTTATCACTGGCATTTATAAAACATCAACATATTCCGCAGAAAAGATGGACAGATGCGCAAAACATCTCTAGTCTCTCCTAATATAGGGATATTTGATAGGTATGTGACCTCAAATATTTTTATGAATGCAGAGTATTATCTAAACTTCACATCTGATGTATTAAAGAGACCCTATAGTCACCAGAACCACTACAGCTTATTGTAGTCGTTCTGGTGTCTATAGCCTGTCCCTGTAAGCTATTTAACAAAAAATGGCAGTGTTTACATTACTGCCTAGGAACACCTTTTGTGGCAGTCACTCAGACGGCCACTAGAGGCGCTTCCTATCACAGTGCTGAACCATTCTGGTGTCTATAGCCTGTCCCTGCAGGCTTTTTAATGTAAACACTGCTTTTTAACAGAATAATTTACTTCAAATATTATGCGTTACAGTCAGGGCCGGATTAACATAGGGGCTGATGGAGCTACAGCTCCAGGCCCAGGCCCATGGAATAGGCCCATTGATTTAAAAAAAAAAAAAAATTTTTTTTTTTTTTTTTTACACACTACTCTTACGTTTGCCACCTGACTGGTATTTTACTGGCACAGCCGGTATTTGAGGCTGCCTGACCATGCCGGTATTGCAGTAATACCGGCAATACAAATGAAGGTATTTTTCTCAGAATAAATAGAGATTACTCTGCAATACCAGCACCGGCCAGTAGGGGTCACTGTGTGTGGAGAGAGGCAGGGATAGGAAGTTACAGCATATCCCTGCCTCTCTCTACTACTCACTGATCCGTGGGGGAGCAGCTACACAGCAGAGTCCAGACAGCAGCTCTACAGTAAGTGAGGGATGGAGGGAAAGGCATCAGGGACACATGGAGACACTGAGACACTAGGGGACACATGGGGACACTGAGGCACTAGGGGACACTAAGGGACATATGGGGACACTGAGACACTAGAGGACACAAACACTAGGACACATGGGGACACAGACACTAGGACACATAGGAACACTGAGACACTTGGGGACACTGGAAAACATAGGGACACTGAGACACTAGTGGACACTGAGACACTAGTGGACACTGAGACACTAGTGGACACTGAGACACTAGTGGACACTGAGACACTAGTGGACACTGAGACACTAGTGGATGCTGAGACACTAGTGGATGCTGAGACACTAGGGGATGCTGAGACACTAGGGGATGCTGAGACACATGGGGACGCTGTGAGACATAGGGACGCTGTGAGACATAGGGACATTGGGACACGGAGACACTATGTGTCCCCATGTCCCCCATGTCCCCCAGCCAGTGTCCCTAGTGTCTCAGTGTCCCCAAGTCTCCCAGTGTCTGTGTCCCATGTCTCTCAGTATGCCTAGTGTCCCCATGTGTCCCTATATGTCCCAGTGCCCCATGTCTATGTCCACAACTGTCCCCATGTCTTCCAGTGTCCCCAAGTGTCTGTCTCCCAGCCAGTGTCCCCTAGTCTCCCAGTGTCCCCTAGTCTCCCAGTGTCCCCTAGTCTCCCAGTGTCCCCTAGTCTCCCAGTGTCTGTGTTCCCATGTCTCTGTTTCCCTAGTATCTTAGTGTGCCTAGTGTCCCCATGTCTCCCAGTGTCCCTATATGTCCCAGTGTCCCCATGTCTATGTCCACAACTGTCCCCATGTCTCCCAGTGTCCCCAAGTGTCTGTCTCCCAGTGTCCCTTAGTCTCCCAGTGTCTGTGTTCCCATGTCTCTGTGTCCCTAGTGTCTTAGTGTCCCCAAATGTTTCAATGTCTTCATGTGTCTGTGTCCCTAGTGTCAGTGTCCCCATTTCTCCCAGTTTCCCTAAATGTCTCAGTGTCCCCATGTCTCCCAGTGTCCCCATGTCTCCCAGTGTCCCCATGTCTCCCAGTGTCCCCATGTCTCCCAGTGTCCCCATGTCTCCCAGTGTCCCCATGTCTCCCAGTGTCCCCATGTCTGTGTGTTCCCATGTCTCTCAGTGTCCCCAAATGTTTCAGTGTCCCCATGTCTCTCAGTGTCTGTGTCCCTAGTGTCTCAGTGTCCCCATTTCTCCCAGTTTCCCTAAATGTCTCAGTGTCACCATGTCTCCCAGTATCCCCATGTCTGTGTGTTCCCGGGTCTCTCAGTGTCCCCATGTCTCTCAGTGTTCCCGGGTCTCACTGTGTCCCCAGTATCCTAGTGACATGGGGGGACACTGAGACATTGGGACACTGGGAGAAATGGGGACACTGAGGCACTGGGAGACTAGGGGACTGGGCGACATGGGGACACTGACACTGACACTGTGATACATAGGGATACTGAGACACTGGGTGACTTGCGAGACTGAGACACTGGGAGACAGGGAGACATTGGGAGCAATCCATCTATACAGCAGAATCAAACTGTGAGTAGTTTGTTGGTGATTTTACAGAATTTTCTCTGATTTCACTCCTTGTGATTATACAAATGATTAAGGCTGGTATTTTTTCCCAAGAAAGGTGGCAACCCTAATTACTCTTCACATACTCTTGCTTAAAGGAGCACTATAGGGTCGGGAACACAATCCTGTATTTCTGACCCTATTATGTTAAAACCACCACCCTGGCCTCTTCTTGCCTCCCTAAGTATAGTAACATATAACCTGTATTCAAGTCTGCAGCTGCTGGCTCTGCCTCTGAACTGACTGTCTGCTGACATCATCAGAAGTGGTGGTCTGAGCAAATTACAATACTTGCCCATAGGATTGGCTGAGACTGTCAACTAGGCAGATCAGGGGCAGAGCCATCACAAGTCCAACATAGCCCTGGCCAATCAGCATCTCCTCATAAAGATAAATTGAATCAATGCATCTCTATGAAGAAAGTTCAGTGTCTGCATGCAGAGGGTGGAGACACTGAATGGCAGTGCTGCACAATACGCAGTACTGCCCCAGTAAAGCACCTCTAGCAGCCATCTAAGGAGTGGCCAGTGGAGTTATTTTCTCTGAAAAGACAGTGTTTACTGCAAAAGGCCTGAATGGAATTATTCTACTTAGCAGAAAAAAATACAATAAGCTGTAGTTGTTCTGGTGACCATAGTGTCCCTTTAAGTTTGGAAGCTTAAGAGGGATGTATGGGAACAAAACTTGTGTGGACTGGCTGACAATAAAATTAGTTTAGGTAATGCAGACGTTGGTCTCTCTAACACTGTGGCATGTCCCCTTTCTTCTACACTCACTACATACACCTTTTCTCTGTCTCAGGAGTTTCTGCCTGCTAGTAAGAAGGTAAGGAGACAAGTGGACCAGCGAGTGCTAGGGGACAGTCCTTAGAAAGCATGGAGTGAGTGCATCATTAGACACATTTATGTCAAGCTCAGGGTGCTGCCTGCATAGTATGCCCTTAGTTGGACAGCCTGCATGACTGGCGGGCAGCCTGACATGCATTCATGCCAGGCTGGCCTTCCAATTCTTTGGACAGACATGCCCCCTTTTTGGGCATGTTCTCCCCTTTTGGCAGGTCTGGTTACGTGATTCGCACTAGTGGCCCACCCTTTTACCCCACCCATTGACTTCCTGCTTCACTGGACACAGCTGTTAGGGGGTATGGATTTACTTGAAAGATGAAAGCATAAAATAGAAAGAGATTAGCATAGAGTATGTGTTTTCTTATAGCTGAATCCTATGAGTTTCCCTCCAACACCATCTCCATCAGATACATGACGCTTGGGAGGTATGACTGTTTTTGTGTTTTTGGTCGATAAGATTCCGTAATTAGGCCCATCATAATTGTCAGCACCAGGCCCACTGTGCTCTTAATCCGGCCCTGGTTACAGTGACACTCACACTAAGTTTGTAAGATATATTCTCTCTCAGTATTACAGGATTCTGGGGAATACAAGTATTAGACATTTTTCCTTTTTGCATTATTATTATTATTATTATTATAATTGGTATTTATATAGTGCCGGCTTATTCCACATAGCTGTAGTATGTGTTGTGTTTTTTTGTTTTTTTAAGAGTTGTGTCTTTTAAAATTGTAGTTCTCCTCTGCTGTATGACTATATTATGCAAAATTGGAGAGCTGGTATTTGGCAGTTATAGAGTCAACGTTTAATTCCCCTGACTTGTAGGCAAAAGGAGTAATCAGATATGGGTAAAGCTAAAAATGAACCATGTTTATTTGTCCCTCTGTGAGAAGGGATTGCTTCCCAAAACATCCCTTATGCATCAAACAGAGCTGCAAAATATAGAGCAAAGTAGTCTTTTTAGAGCAGTTTGACTTCTTACCCCAGTTCCTTACCTCCAATACAACCCTTACAAGGCCAGAAGCTCTCTCTTTGAGCTGAGCTTGGCAGTGCAGGACTTACTGATTGTCTGAGAGTGATCACGTAATGCTCTCTGCCGATAAGCTAGCCCTGGACTACAAACTAATGCTCCTTCCTACACATTAGCCTCCAGGTCTCCTGGCTGCAGAGGGAAGGCGGGGAGGAATACCGGTCAGATCCAAAGTTTTAAAAAAGTGTGTGCTGTAGTGGTTATGGTGCGTGGATGGATGTGAAATAATAAAAAAAATAACTCTTTGATTTATACATTATTAACTCATTTTACAGGGAGCATTGTTAATGTTTAATCTTGCTTACAACTGTTCATGCTGTGTCTGGATGCTATTAATGTATACTGTGTCTATTAAACTGCGAATGCCCCCATTAACCAATCTTAATTATAAGGATACTAGATTTCCTCTTAATGAAGGGTATTAATATCCCAGTTTTGACATTTCTCCTTGCCTTGTTACTGGACACGCTATGCACCATAAACAATACAGCTCATTTCAGTGATTATGGGGCTATGATTTCGATATGGGTGGATGCAACTCAGAATTGCTTCTTCTCATTTCAACTCCTGAGAATTCATTGACCTTAGCCTCATTGATTCTCCAACAGCAACAATAACCTAAAATTGCAATGAGATGAATTCACTACGACAACCATAAAATGTGTTGGTACAATATATATAACTCATTTATTTTATTTGTTTTATTTTTAAATGAATGAAAGAACACTCAATGTACCATAACCACTACAGCATATTTGTTATGATACAGGAGTTTATGGCTGCAATCCCTCTGGTTATTGTCAAACCAAAGGCTGGGCTCTCTGCTTGCGATGTGATAATGACGATATTTCCCTTTCTTGTTAGACCGACAAAATATCTGTAGAAACCTCAAAACTTCACTTTCCGTAGTCTTCGTATGATTTGCAAAGGCTCCTTAAGGTGACATCTCCAGTTAAAGGGACACTATAGGCACCCAGATCACTACATTGAATTGCAGTGGTCTGGGTGCAGTGGCCATGTTTCCCTAAGTCCTGCAATGTAAATCGTAGTTTAAATCGTAGTTTTTGGGTGCAGCCACTATAGGCACTTCCTGCATGCCAAGAAACTTTTGGTCACCTAACTGATGCTGGACGTCCCCACGCTCTGCATGAGGACATACAGCATCAGTTAGATCCCCATAGGAATGCACTGAAGCTGCTTTCCTATGGGGAGGGTCTAATGCACTCACTGCGCATGCACATTAGCCCTCCACCCCCGACGGATGACAACGCGCAAATCCATAACGGAGGGAGTTCGTTGCTGGAATCGGGTAAGTGTTCAAAGGGTTGTTAATAAACCTTATAAAGAATTGAAATTTGGAACAAGCTGTGGTGGAATCTTTTTGAGATCGCTTTATTCCTATTGAATTTCCATTTGCCAGGATCCTTGTTAGTGCAGTACTCTCGCGCACGTTCAAAAGTATAACACTGTGGTCTATGGAGGATCTTGCGACACCACTGGTGGCATCTCACTTGTTACGGGCTTTTGGGATAGGACAGCAGTTGACGGTGGAGCTTCACTTTTTGTCAATCTCAGACTTTACCATAAGATAGTCCCTACTTTGTTTTATGGTATATTTGGATTGCTTTGGAATTCCAACGCAGGCCTTAAATTCGTATTTCTGAATACATTTTTTCAAATGCTACTCAGAGCGCATTTGATGCAGCCTGGTGATTTGTTGTGCATGCACACTAGCCTCCAATGCTTTCCTATGGGGAAGCGTTGTATTGGTTGAGATTATGAAGATTGATAATCTCAGCCGAGGAAGCAAGACTAGCACGCTGCAGAATAAAGTAATTTTTTCCAGTTCAGCTATTTTAACTTTAGATTTGAAATTCCCTGCAATTCCCACCATAGTGAATAACCCTAATAGTGTTACTTTAAGGGATGAACCACTAGTGCTAGTCTATGGAATGTCCCTTAAACATCAAATGCCCAAAATTAGATTCATGGGCCACCCAAACTGTTTTGATAAATTGCTTCAAAAGTTTATTTAGAAAATGGGAGTTTTTTTTTTTCTTCTAATATAAACTATGTTGTAACGGTGTTATGACAAATGTGCTAATATTTGCTAATAAAAGTCTATTTATAGAAGATTGCGTTACAGGAAGCATGTAACTAAACTCACAGTTCGGTGAGCTAGGAAATAGCGGTAACCAATCGACTAGCCACAGGTGTGAGATTTCCTTTGTCGTCTCATCTGAAATAATTTAGCTGTTTTATAAATTGAATCCATTTACAGTAATGTTTTTTCTGTTTTCTTATGCTGATTTCTGAACATACAAAGGAGGGGAAATTGTGCATTTTTCCCACCACTGTGCATGGTACAGAACAACAATAATTTGTTTAAGGAATATATTTTTTTTTTTATATAAAAGATTACATGTATTGAATTCTAACCTTTTGTAAAGCACACATGTAAGTAAATACTTCTCTTTCCTGAATTATTGTTGCACCACATTGGCAGCTATCTTTAAAGGGGTAATACAATCATCATATCCAATGCACTCTGTTGTTGTGGTAATGATGTCATGATGGTAGAAGTACCATGACGGTAATGGGGCAAATTGTGTTACAATGGTTTGCCCTCATTCCTGGTTCTCCTCTCGAATGCCATTCATTGGCTGGTTGATAACTCTCAGCATATGATAGACGTTCTCTACAGAGAAGTATGCGCAGAATTGATATTGGCCATCTCAGAGCTTTTGTTCCATGCTCAATAATGATGCCTTCAAATGTCTTAAGTGGTCATAGTGCTTTGAGAAACCCTCCTGCTTCTCAGACCTAAGACCATGCAGGTAATCCAAAACTAATGTGAAATCATTAATCTCGGCATCATATGCAATTGCTGAGCATTTCAAAAATACACCTGGGATAGTGTCAGGTGTAATAGGTTTGTTATTATTTTACAATAATAAGAAGGCAAAGGAGACCCTTCTCAAACAAGCTTAAAGTCTGAGGCTTTGAGGTAGGTGGATTATATCTAATTTGGTGCCTTGCCCAAGAACATTTATTGGTGATCTGTCCGGGATTCAAACCTTTCCCACCACCAAGTGTGTAAGAGAAATGTGACATTTTGTGTCCCAAAAAGTGGACGGGCCTAAGTAAGCTTAATATCCAGATTTAGTTGTTTCCAGGGTAATGTAAACAATATTAATTCCTGGCAACACCAGAGACCAATGAATTTGACTGTAAGTGGCAAAACTAGTCACCTGGTAATCCATAGTTTTCTGATATGCCTGCTGCAACGTTCTCAAGCTTGATGACTTTTGTCCAATCAAATGCTTCGCTTAGAGAAGCATTGCGGACATACGGCAACATGTCAATCTAATTAAACTCAACTATCCGCCAAGCCAATTCTTCTCGTAGATAAATATTACTTATGCTCAGTATTCAGTATCTGTATACTTGCTGATGCAGGACATAAATTACATTAAATTGCTGAATTTATTCTAGGCCGAAGCCCCTAGTGGATGCGCCATTGTCAGCCACTAGGGGTGTGAGGATGGCAAAAAAAGAACAATTTTATCAGACACTGTTTTGATCTGCAAGCCTGCAGGAGATGCACCTACGCCCCCAGATCACTTCCATGTCCCTTTTGTAGATATATATATGTTATAAATCTGGCTAGCACAATGTATGAATTTGATATAGACGTTGATGCAAATATCATGTGTAATCATTGTCATGTCTATAAGAAGGTTGTGGTTTTGCTGTGTTTGCTGAAGTAGATTCTGAATGATCAATGCTTTGCTGACTCAAAGGAGCTGTATCTTTTCATTTTGACAGCAAAGATTGCCGCAAACACATCAGGCATGAATTAGTCAACGTTCCATCCCGCACATCTGGCTTGGATGACACAACAACACCGTAGTCACAAACAGAACAATCATGCTTATGAGACTGTCCGAGATAACTGGTTTATCAGAAAAAAATATATATTCATTAGCATGTAATTGCCTTAATTATAGCAGCTAGAATAGAGTGAGGAGGCCAGCTGTTCTGCTTTTCAGCACTTCCTCTTGGTTGTCGGTTTTGTGGCAGCTGCTCCTTCATCCACTTCTTTAGGTAGTAGGATTTGTGAGAATTCTCAACTTTGCCCGAAGATCATAACTAGAACCCTCTATCTAGATTAAGGATGAGCAATTTTAACCACACCATGTTGTGGACATCATCTCCCACAATGCTCTTACGGCCCTAATGCTGGCAAAGCATCAGGGGAGATGTAGTCACCAACATCTGAAGTGCCGAAAGTGGAGTAGCCATTTTTTCATACTGGTTGTGTGAGTCACAGCCACGGAAGACGTGGCTAGGGCTGCATAAACCAAAACAAAAGTGATTTAATTCCTAAATGGCAGAGAATTGAGACTGCAGAGGCATGAGCTATACATTATAGATGCTTACTTTATAGGGTGCCCAAGTGTCCCGGATCGCCCAGGCACCTTCATTACATTGTCCTGGAATGAGCTGGGCCCCATATTAGTGAAGAGGGGCCTCCATAAATATAACAACATCTTACTGTATTCAAGCCAGAAGCTGTCACTCTGCATGCTGTTAGACTCAGAAAAACAAGCAGTCTGCTGCCATAATCAGAGGTGGTGGCCTGATCCAATCACAATGCTTCCCCATAGGATTGGCTGAGACTGACAAAGAAGCAGATCAGGGGCAGAGCCAGCATGATTCAAACACAGCCCTGGCCAATCAGCATCTCCTCATAGAGATGAATTGAATCAATGAATCTCTATGAGGAAAGTTCAGTGTCTGCATGCAGAGGTGACTATAGTGTCCCTTTAATAATGGGTAGTAATTGACAAATATGGAGGTAGCAAGTAGAAGGCCAAACCAGCCCTGCATTCGGATTTGTCTTGGCACACTCCTTTTGCACTCATATACCCTTTCATTAAAGGGACAGAATAATACTAGTCTCTAAAGTTCCTACATTTGCTGCTTCTGTCTGTGAGCTTTCTTTAGTGTTTTAATACAGCAGTGTGTTTGTATGTAATGTTGTGTTTGATTTCAAGGGTGTGTTTGGATGTAATGTTTGCTTTTAAATGAGTGAAGGGTTGTGTTTGTATGTAGTGTTCATGTTTGATGACAGGGGTGTGTTTGTATTTATTATTAGTGTTAGATTGCAGGAGTGTGTTCGTATGCTGTGCTGGTGTTCAATTACTTGTATGTATGCACATACACTACCACATACTTACAGATATACATAAACCTTTACGCACAAACATATAATGTTCTGATACATGCTCACATTCACATCGACACATGCACAGCCTGACATATACACAGATGTACAAACTCACACTGATATATATATATATATATATATATATATACACACACTGACATATACACACTAATAGACACACACACAATTTTACATAGACATAAGCACATATGTGATCATTTTTTTAAATCAACAGCCACCCTCCTATTAGCTTACCTTGTGTGTCCAGCAGGGTGGCTTGCTTGTAGTACTGTTACTGTTGCTGCAGCTGGCTGGTACGAGTGTGAGGTCTGGAGCAGCTCTTCGTGCTCCCTCTACTCTCCGTTCCCCTCATGCTGCCTATGCAGTTGCCTCCTCTCCCTCCTGTGCTGTCTCTCTGCACAGAGCTAGGAGGAAGTGACAGGCTGTCACTTCCTCCCAATCTGCACTACTATAAAGGCCTGGTCGCAGCAACCTACAGGGCCCCTGTTTCCCACTGCTATAATAGCCACGGAGAAACATTTTGTGGCGCCCCTCTGTGCCTGTCAAACAGTTTGGGAACCGTGGGGCTAGACTAAAGCAGATCGCATAAACTTCTGCTAAGCAGCACTTAAACACTTTGCAGCAGTCCTAATTATCAGAAAACGCATATGGAGCTACCACCCAGACTGGTGGCAGCGGCACCTTATCTGCCATTAGTTTACAGACAGCTCCACCACGTTTATACACAGAGCTGCAGTTCCTTCATATAAAAGGAATGAGCCTGGTGGGCAAGATGGGAATATGAGAGAAAAAAAATAAAAATAGCGGTAAGCAAAAAGCCTCCTCCTGTAATGTCTGAGTGAGATGGTGGCATTGTAGCTGCAGCGATTATTTGCAAATCACTACAGTTCTAAGCAACTATAAGGAAATGTAGTCTATTTACCATGTACAACTATACATACTCATATATCCAGAAGTTAACCTTTTTTTTATATACCATTTAGGATAAATAGTTTAAGTGTATCAGATCTCGTTTTAGGAATGTAGTAGAATTGTCAAATTAACATGCTTTTTTTTATATATATCTTTACTACAACGTAGCGAATAAAAAATATTTTTAACATGAGATTTTCTGCTGTAAATAAGGTTTTCATCTCGCAGTTATTTCTTCAGCAGAAGCAGAACAATTTAACAACGCAAATAAATCCTGCCTTTTGAGTTTGTTTTATTACATTATAATGTTTTCACCTTGTTCCGTGAGGTTATATTTTAACAGGTTCTGTTTGGGTTCTCTCTGCTCTGTGCATTATCATCTTTTACTAAATGGTTTCCGCTGCTGGGTATGGGCTTTTAATCTGCTAGGTCATTATTGTGAATATTGCTGAATCCAATCTACTGGATGAAATTGATACACTTCTGACTGTCTGCTACTATATCATGCACATCGTTGCAATTTGTTTTTCTTTAGTATTATTTAATGGACTGTAAATCTGTTCACAAAACAAACAAGCTTCTAGGAAAACTGTGCAAATATAACTTACACAGGAAAACTACAAGCTCCAAAACGACTACAACCTCTGTCGTGGCGTCGCTAACTTACCTGTAGTCTCCTAAGCACAGATTGCTACCTTCACTGCTGTTGGAAAGCTCTGCACTGAACTAAGCCAGTTGCTACAGCGGCCTGTAGTGGTGATGGTGCTTGGGGTAATCCTTAAAAACCTTTAGCTAACTCTGAATATCCACTATAAATCTTGTCTCTTTGATAGGATGTCAAGCGATAAGTAGTATAAATCATAAAATAATTTGGGGTAGCTGATAGGGTAAAGTATAAGATGTTTTAATGAAGGATATGGGTTAGCGATTCGGAATTAGGTTAGTGCTAGGGGGCGTTAGAATATAGGCTAAGAATATGAATACAAAGATTAGGGTTAGGTAAGGTTACAGGCTAGGCTTTAGGCATTATGAGAGGTGTTGGGATTAGACAGTAGATTGGTTAGGAATTTCCATTAAAGAGGAGATAGTTGGATATTAGGAGATAGTAGGAGTTTACTTAACGTTTGTCTTTAGCAGTGTTATATACTAAAGTGAGCATTGTTGAGAACTGAACATGAAGTCAAAGTATGACATTTTCCTATGTTGGCCAACTTGGCCTTAAATGAGCACTATAGGGTCAGGAACACAAACATGTATTCTGGACCCTATAGGGTTAAAACCACCATATAGCCCCCCCTGGTCCCCTCATGCCTTCCTAAATCTTGTAAAATCTTACTTGTATTCAAGTCTGCAGCTGCATGCTTTGTCACGGTTTCCTTTTTATACCTGCCTGCTGACAGCAGCAGAAGTGGTAGCCTGATCAAATTTCAGTGCTTCTCCATAGGATTGGCAGAGACTGACAAGGAGGCAGATCAGGGGCAGCACAAATCAAACGCAGCCCTGGCCAATCAGCATCTCCTCATAGAGATGAATTTAATCAATAAATCTCTATGAGGATAGTTCAGTGTCTGCATGCAGAGGGAGGAGATACTGAATGTTTGGATGCATTTTAGGCAGCCATGACCCAGGAAGGATCTCTAACAGCCATCTGAGGAGTGGCCAGTAAAGTTATCACTAGGCTGTAATGTAAACACTGCATTTTCTCTGAAAAGACAGTGTTTACAGCAAAAAGCCTGAAGGGAATGATTCTACTCACCAGAACAAATACAATAAGCTGTAGTTGTTCTGTGACTATAGTGTCCCTTTAAATTTGAAATTCACCTCTGCTTCTCAACATTTATCATTTTAGTAAATAACCATGTAGGAGTTGGGTTAGAGTTTGGTTAGAAGGTTGTGGGTTATGGCTAGACATTCGTAGTTTGGTTAGGGGGTTTGGCATTAAGTAAAGGGATAGGGTTAGATATTATTCATCGAATAACCATAACACACACTAGTTTTCATCCTAATATACAATACTCAATGGGTTAGTGTAACTCAAGTAAGTAAATTATCTTAAATTCTAAAAAATAATGTGTGTGGCTACTTGCCTGTCCCTTAAATCTTTATCCTGTTCCTGTCATTCTCTCTTCCTCTTCTCTGATTCTCGATGATTTAAACAGCGAAGTGTGGTGAATTGAAAAGTGAAATTACAAGATATAGGACTTAAAATGTTGGAAACCTATTGTACATAGAGAAATTTAGGCTAAAATAGAAAAACATTTAAATAAACCCCAAATCCATCACAGATTTTGATGACCTCTGTCTGTAAACCCTTGGCCACTCAAATCACACTTTTTAAAGTATTGACAATGAATTATGAATATATATTTTTTTAATAACCTGAAGTGGTGGATTATGACGTGATAACAATATCCACAGAACTGGATCAATTAAATAATTAGCCAGGTACTCATTAACGATGTGCAGTTTAAGCTATTTCTTATAATACATAACAGAACATCTGATCCTAGTATGTTATTATATAGATTGCCAGTGGCGTACACACAACCCATCGGGCCCCGGTGCGAAAACTGATCTGTGGGCCCCCCCACCCCCCCCGCTTACTCTGCGCGGGCTGGGGCCGCAACACATGGCGGGCGGGCACCTGGTCGCAGGGCTGTGACCCGTGCGACCGCGGTATGTACGCCAGTGCATGCATAAACACATACACTTAAAGGACCACTACAGACACCCAGATCAAATCAGCTCAATGAAGTGGTCTGGGTGCCAGGTCTCTCTAGTTTTAACCCTGCAGCTGAAAACAGCAGTTTCAGAGAAACTGCTATGTTTCACTGAGGGTTAATCCATCTCTAGTGGCTGTCTCATTAACAGCCGCTAGAGGATTTTCTGCGATTCTCACTGTGAAAATCACAGTGAGAAGACGCTGAACGTCCATAGGAAAGCATTGAGTAATGCTTTCCTATATGGGCGGTTTGAATGCGCGCGTGGCTCTTGCCACGCATGTGCATTCGGAGCTGAGAGGCGGATCGGGACGGAGAGATCCCCAGCGCCAAGGGAGCCCGGCGCTGGAGAAAGGTAAGTGCTTTAGACACACACACACACAATCTCATGAACAGACGCACACATTTACTGACAGACACACACTCAGTGACAGACGCACACAAACATACTCAGTAACAGACACACACACTAACAAACTCACTAACACAATCACTCACACACTAACACACTCACTCACTAACACACTCACTCACTAACACACTCACTCACTAACACACTCACTCACTAACACACTCACTCACTAACACACTCACTCACTAACACACTCACTCACTAACACACTCACTCACTAACACACTCACTCACTAACACACTCACTCACTAACACACTCACTCACTAACACACTCACTCACTAACACACTCACTCACTAACACACTCACTCACTAACACACTCACTCACTAACACACTCACTCACTCACACACTCACTCACACACTCACTCACACAATCACTCACACTAACACACTACCACTAACACACTCACACTAACACACTCACTCTAACACACTCACTAACACTAACACTAACACACTCACATTAACACTAACACACTCACTAACACACTCACTAACACTCACTAACACACTCACTAACACACTCACTCACACAATCACTCACACTAACACACTACCACTAACACACTCACACTAACACACTCACTCTAACACACTCACTAACACTAACACTAACACACTCACATTAACACTAACACACTCACTAACACACTCTCTCACTAACACACACACACACTAACACACACACACACACACACACACTAACACAAACTAACACACTCACATTAACACACTCACTAACACACTCACTCACTAACACACTCACTCACACTCACATTAACACACTCACTCACACTCACATTAACACACTCACTAACACAAACACACTCACTAACACTAACACACTCACATTAACACACTCACTAACACACTCACTCACTACCACTGTCACTAACACACTAACACACACACACTAACACACTCACTAAAACACTCACTAACACACTCACTCACTAACACACTCACTCACTAACACACTCACTCACTAACACACTCACTCACTAACACACTCACTCACTAACACACTCACTCACTAACACACTCACTCACTAACACACTCACTCACTAACACACTCACTCACTAACACACTCACTCACTAACACACTCACTCACTAACACACTCACTCACTAACACACTCACTCACTAACACACTCACTCACTAACACACTCACTCACTAACACACTCACTCACTAACACAAACTAACACTAACACACTCACTAACACTCACTAACACACTCACTAACACTCACTCACACAATCACTCACACAATCACTCACACTAACACACTACCACTAACACACTACCACTAACACACTCACACTAACACACTCACTCTAACACACTCACTCTAACACACTCACTAACACTAACACTAACACACTCACATTAACACTAACACACTCACTAACACACTCTCTCACTAACACACACACACACTAACACAAACTAACACACTCACATTAACACACTCACTAACACACTCACTCACTAACACACTCACTCACTAACACACTCACTCACACTCACTCACACTCACATTAACACACTCACTCACACTCACATTAACACACTCACTAACACAAACACACTCACATTAACACACTCACTAACACACTCACTCACTACCACTGTCACTAACACACTAACACACTCACTAAAACACTCACTAACACACTCACTAACTCACACACTCACTAACACACTCACTCACTAACACACTCACTCACTAACACACTCACTCACTAACACACACACAAACTACCACTAACACACTCACACCAACACACTCACTAACACTAACACTAACACACTCACATTAACACTAACACACTCTCTCACTAACACACACACACACTAACACACACACACACACTAACACAAACTAACACACTCACATTAACACACTCACTAACACTAACACACTCACTAACACACTCACTAACACTAACACACTCACTAACACACTCACTCACACTAACACACTCACTAACACAAACACACTCACTAACACAAACACACTCACTAACACTAACACACTCACATTAACACACTCACTAACACACTCACTCACTACCACTGTCACTAACACACTCACTAACACTAACACACACACACACACACTAACACACTCACTAAAACACTCACTAACACTAACACACTCACTAACACACACACTCACTAAACACACACACACACGTTTTTTCTGTTTTTTAAATTTTATCCCCCCAGCCTCCTTACCTGTGTGAGAGCTGGGGGATTCCCTAGGGTCCAGTGGTGTTGCTGGTCACCCGGCTGGCGGGCGCGCGAGGGAGCTCTGTCCCCTGGGTGCTCCCTCTTCAGCTCCCTCGCGCGCCGCGTACTGATGCCGGAGCCGGAAGATGACGTCATCTTCCGGCTCCGGTTTCAGTGCGGTGCGCGAGGGAGCTGAAGAGGGAGCACCCAGGGGACAGAGCTCCCTCGCGCGCCCGCCAGCCGGGTGACAGCAGGGCCAGCCTCGGGGGGCCCGGAGGTGGCCGGCTCCTGGGCCCCCCAGCAGAAGAGGCTGGCCCTGTGGGTACATACCGGGTCGCAGGGGCGGCCGGGCCCCCTGGTGGGCCGGGCCCGGTCGCAGCCGCGACCCCTGCGACCCTGGTATGTACGCCACTGTAGATTGCTATCTGATAAAGTGCATATAGCCACGAAATGCCACGTTTGGCGAGTTACTTGTTGCCGCCCGCTGTTGAGCTCGAATAAAGTTAAACCATACTATATTCATATTTTCTCTGATGAGACTTTGTGATATTCATCTTTGGGATCCAGTACCTTTCTATTTATACTATCAACCTATTTTGCCCAGTGGCTTTTATATGCCACCCGTAGACAGCCCTACAGAATGTGAGCAGTCTCCAAGAGGCAGGAAAAACACCAGCCTCTGAAAGCATGTATAAAGGCAAACCTACTAAACAGTGTGCCCTCTACAACACCAAACAATGACCATGAGACATATAGATGAGTATGAATGCACAAGAAAGGAATGATGGTTCTTAAAGTGCAAATAAGGAAAAAATACAACCTTTCAATATGACGCTGTCATATTGGAAGGTTGTATTTTTTCCTTATTTGCACCTTAAAAACCATCATTCCTTTCTTGTGCATTAATACTTATCTATATGTCTCAGTCTCCAAGAGGCAGTCTTTAACCCCTTAAGGACCAAACTTCTGGAATAAAATGGAATCATGACGTGTCACACATGTCATGTGCCCTTAAGGGGTTAATTAAAGGAACACTAAAGCGTTTGGCATACAGACCTGTATTCCTAATGCTATAGTGGCCCTGTCCCTAGTAAACTAAATGTACCTCCCCACCATTTTATATAAAAAAAAAAATGAACATTTAATTAAAGGGAAACTCCAGTGCCAGAAAAACGATCAGTTTTTCTGGCACTGGTGGGTCCCTCTCCCTCCCACCCACCAATCCCCAGTTACTGAAGGGGTGAAAACCCCTTCAGTCACTTACCTGGGACAGCGGCGCTGTCCCTCGCCGCTGTCTCCTCCTCCGTGATGCTCCTCCTTGTGATTGCGTCAGCCGGTGGGCGAGACTGATCTCGCCCACCGGCAGAGGATACCTAATGCGCATGCGCGGAAATGCCGCGCATGCGCATTACGTCTCCCCATAGGAAAGCATTGAAAAATCATTTCAATGCTTTCCTATGGGGTTTTGAGCGACGCTGGAGGTCCTCACACAGCGTGAGGACGTCCAGCGACGCTCTAGCACAGGAAACCTGTGATAGAAACCAGGAAGTGACCTATAGTGGCTGTCTAATAGACAGCCACTAGAGGTGGAGTTAACCCTGCAATGTAATTATTGCAGTTCATGAAAAACTGCAATAATTACACTTGCAGGGTTAAGGGTAGTGGGAGTTGGCACCCAGACCACTCCAATGAGCAGAAGTGGTCTGGGTGCCTGGAGTGTCCCTTTAACTTAATGTTTCACTCCATTGTGCTGTATACCTCTTCTACTCCAGAGAGTGGAAGAAGGTATGGCCTCCTCCGTGGTAGTCCAATCCCATCAGAGAGGAGCATTGGGGACCTGTTGTGTATGCCCAGGTCAGCTTCGCTATAGGAAAGCATTCAATAAAAGTTTTTTCTTAGGAGACTTCCACATCCCTCACGTGCCATGGAAACGACTCTAGTTGCTGTCAGTATATCAGCCACAAGAGGTGGATTTAACTCTGCTGTGTAAACATTGTTTTAAATGCAGGGCTAAAATTAAAGGAACACTGCTCGCATGCCCTTTCATTGAGATGAAAGGGCCTGGATGACCATAGGGGTCCTTTAATGGTTTACAAATATGAATAGTTCACCCTGAATTGGTGGACTACATCTTCAATCCTCCTCACAAGGTGGATAATGAGAAATGCAGTGAACTCTGAGATGAACAGTCTGAAGTTTAGACGGGGATCTTGATACAGCTGGTTTTGGAACCTCTGCTGACTCTCGGAGAATACTTACAGTAATTTACGTCCATTGAATGGGTTAACTATATGCTTTTAGAATGCAGAGATATTTGTGAAGTTTATTATTCTTCTGTTTCGGTTCTCTTTACTTTTACTCACATCTTAACCAAAGTCTATTTCCTGCCCTTTTTGCTACGAGTAGAACTTCCTTTTCCTGTTTTGGGTCTCACCAATGCACAGTAAGCCGAGCAATAAACCTTCTTGTGTGTACACTTACATTATCCAAAGATACTCTGGCTGTCATGCAATGCTGAGCAGTAAACAATTGGAGAAACTAAGTGGCTTTTTTGTGGATTCATAAAAATGGCAACTAGGTAAGTTTGTGGGATCTTTTAATCCGCTTCTTTCTGGTCACTCTGGTTTTGCAAAACCCTGTCATCTCAGATTATACAATGATATTGGAACTTTCAAGATGATTCTTTTTTTTGTTGTTTTTTTGTTTTTGTTTTTACATAAAACCAATTTAGGATGACTGGTATGCAACATTCAATATAGAAGAAAAATGCATAGATTCTAAGAAAACTAATAAAAAAAATGTATACATTTTAGTAAATAATAGCAAATATAATACAGTTAAGATGTTGTCAAACATGTTAGATAACTTATCAACTTCAGGATAAAATCTGTACCAGGAGAATATGTTCTGGCTTTAAAGCAAATATAGGTACTTCCGTTGGTACATTGACTAACTGAGCTCTCTTGTCTCTGGAAATATTAAGCTATATTCGGCCCGAATGTTTGGTGTTTTTTCTGTAAAGATTTCAGTCTATGCCAAATGCTACCTAGTGAAATAAAATAAAAATAAATAAAGATGTGGAGAATGTCTTTCATAGTGTTCAGATTAGTTATATTTGCCACATACTGACATGGTTCATTTTCCACTACAATTTCATAATTAAAAGTATTGTTTTTTTTATTTTAAGTTATTCACTAAACTTTGAATTGTCAGGAAGGGAATTTAAAAATTTGCACCAAAATAAATCAACTGGAAACATAACTGGTTTAAAGAGATTTCTCCCCCGCCCCCCCAATTCAGCTATTTTGGCTTTAATTTTGTGACTCTTTTTGCAAATTGATTGTTTGATGAATAACTCTGTATTGTGATCACCTTGGGTATTTACTAAGTCAGTGCTTCTCTATTTAGTCCTTAAAGGCACATAAACAGCTCAGTTTGTTCTGTTTTTGTGCAGTTATGGAGAAAACCTGGACCATTTCTCTTCCTTTAGGATTGCGAAGAGATGACCCAATTTTTGGGTCAAAATGTAAGGTTTTCAAATGCTGAATTTAGCATCAATTCAATACCCATAACATTATGAAGCACAATGGAAAGTCTTTCAATAAGTTAAGGACCATGGATAATGTCATCAAAACATTGGTACTTAGGGACACTTGTCTGACTTGGAATGTTGACCTCATCTGGCATAGATTATGCATAGGTCATTCCATGCTGGTGTAGAGGTTTTTAAGGACAAAATTGTGATGATAGCATGGGTTTTTGTTGGTGTTTAAAGTGTTAATAGCTACATTGAAAAGCTCAGTTGCTGAGAAAAGTTCAGGTCCAGAGTCTCATTTGAGACTTGGTTCACTTGGACTTGGCAATGAGAAAGGTTAGTTGGTTTTACTTACCTTAAACCAGGTCTGTCCAACCTGCAGCCCCCCCCCCCAGATGTTGCTGAACTACCACTCCCATGATTCCCTGGCTATCAGTTTAATTGAAAGAATGATGGGAGTTGTAGTTCAGCAACATCTGGGGGGCCGCACTTTGGACAGGCCTGCCTTAAACTGTCTTTTCTGGCCACTTCCATCTCTATACCGGCACACTCTTCAGTCCCTGGCATTTCATCTGACTGGAGTCCACATTGGTGCTGTAAAGAATGTACTTTTACTAAATACATTTTTGAAAAAGGTTTGATTTATTTATTGGAGGGGGAGGGGGCTGACAGAGACAAGTTTATGTTGCTTCAAGTCAGGGGTCAAGTCCTGGGGAAAAAAGTGTGGGAACTCAAGATTCCCGCCCCCCCCCCCCCCTTAAAAAAATTACACTCCTATGCATATAGCGCAGTGCAGTGTGTGTATAATGAATGTAGTGTGTTTGTAGTGAATGCAGAGTATGAATAATAAATGTAGTGTGTTTGTAATGAGTGCAGTGTGTATAATAAATGTAGTGTGTTTGTAGTGAGTGCAGAGTGTGTATAATGAATGTAGTGTGTTTGTAGTGAGTGCAGAGTGTGTATAATGAATGCAGTGTGTTTGTAGTGAGTGCAGAGTGTGTATAATGAATGCAGTGTGTTTGTAGTGAGTGTAGATTGTGTATAATGAATGCAGTGTGTTTGTAGTGAGTGTAGATTGTGTATAATGAATGTAGTGTGTTTGTAGTGAGTGCAGTGTGTATAATAAATGTAGTGTGTTTGTAGTGAGTGCAGAATGTGTATAATGAATGTAGTGTGTGCAGTGTGTATAATGAATGCAGTGTGTTTGCATTCATTATACACACTGCACTCACTACAGTGTGTTTGTAGTGAGTGTAGATTGTGTGTAATGAATGTAGTGTGTAGTGAGTATAATGAATGTAGTGTGTGTAGTGAGTGCAGTGTGTATAATGAATGTAGTGTGTGTAGTGAGTGCAGTGTGTGTAGTGAGTGCAGTGTGTATAATGAATGCAGTGTGTTTGTAGTGAGTGCAGTGTGTATAATGAATGCAGTGTGTTTGTAGTGAGTGCAGTGTGTATAATGAATGCAGTGTGTTTGTAGTGAGTGTAGATTGTGTATAATGAATGTAGTGTGTTTGTAGTGAGTGCAGAATGTGTGTAATGAATGTAGTGTGTGTAGTGAGTGCAGTGTGTATAATGAATGCAGTGTGTTTGTAGTGAGTGCAGAGTGTGTATAATGAATGTAGTCTGTTTGTAGTGAGTGCAGTGTGTATAATAAATGTAGTGTGTTTGTAGTGAGTGCAGAATGTGTATAATGAATGTAGTGTTTGTAGTAAGTGTAGATTGTGTATAATGAATGTAGTGTGTTTGTAGGGAGTTCAGAATGTGTGTAATGAATGTAGTGTGTGTAGTGAGTGCAGTGTGTATAATGAATGCAGTGTGTTTGTAGTGAGTGCAGAGTGTGTATAATGAATGTAGTCTGTTTGTAGTGAGTGCAGTGTGTATAATAAATGTAGTGTTTGTAGTGAGTGCAGAATGTGTATAGTGAATGTAGTGTTTGTAGTGAGTGTAGATTGTGTATAATGAATGTAGTGTGTTTGTAGTGAGTTCAGAATGTGTGTAATGAATGTAGTGTGTGTAGTGAGTGCAGTGTGTATAATGAATGTAGTGTGTGTAGTGAGTGCAGTGTGTATAATGAATGCAGTGTGTTTGTAGTGAGTGCAGTGTGTATAATGAATGCAGTGTGTTTGTAGTGAGTGTAGATTGTGTATAATGAATGTAGTGTGTTTGTAGTGAGTGCAGAATGTGTGTAATGAATGTAGTGTGTGTAGTGAGTGCAGTGTGTATAATGAATGCAGTGTGTTTGTAGTGAGTGCAGATTGTGTATAATGAATGCAGTGTGTGTAGTGAGTGCAGATTGTGTATATTGAATGTAGTGTGTTTGTAGTGAGTGCAGAATGTGTATAATGAATGTAGTGTTTGTAGTGAGTGTAGATTGTGTATAATGAATGTAGTGTGTTTGTAGTGAGTTCAGAATGTGTGTAATGAATGTAGTGTGTGTAGTGAGTGCAGTGTGTATAATGAATGTAGTGTGTGTAGTGAGTGCAGTGTGTATAATGAATGCAGTGTGTTTGTAGTGAGTGCAGTGTGTATAATGAATGCAGTGTGTTTGTAGTGAGTGTAGATTGTGTATAATGAATGTAGTGTGTTTGTAGTGAGTGCAGAATGTGTGTAATGAATGTAGTGTGTGTAGTGAGTGCAGTGTGTATAATGAATGCAGTGTGTTTGTAGTGAGTGCAGATTGTGTATAATGAATGCAGTGTGTTTGTAGTGAGTGCAGATTGTGTATATTGAATGTAGTGTGTTTGTAGTGAGTGCAGAATGTGTATAATGAATGTAGTGTGTGTAGTGAGTGCAGTGTGTATAATGGATGCAGTGTGTTTGTAGTGAGTGCAGATTGTGTATAATGAATGCAGTGTGTTTGTAGTGAGTGCAGATTGTGTATAATGAATGCAGTGTGTTTGTAGTGAGTGTAGATTGTGTATAATGAATGCAGTGTGTTTGTAGTGAGTGTAGATTGTGTATAATGAATGTAGTGTGTTTGTAGTGAGTGCAGTGTGTATAATAAATGTAGTGTGTTTGTAGTGAGTGCAGAATGTGTATAATGAATGTAGTGTGTGCAGTGTGTATAATGAATGCAGTGTGTTTGCATTCATTATACACACTGCACTCACTACAGTGTGTTTGTAGTGAGTGTAGATTGTGTGTAATGAATGTAGTGTGTTTGTAGTGAGTGCAGAGTGTGTATAATGAATGCAGTGTGTTTGTAGTGAGTGCAGAGTGTGTATAATGAATGCAGTGTTTTTACAGAGACAAGTTTATGTTGCTTCAAGTCAGGGGTCAAGTCCTGGGTGAAAAAGTGTGGGAACTCAAGATTCCCGCCCCCCCCCCCCCCTTAAAAAAATTACACTCCTATGCATATAGCGCAGTGCAGTGTGTGTATAATGAATGTAGTGTGTTTGTAGTGAATGCAGAGTATGAATAATAAATGTAGTGTGTTTGTAATGAGTGCAGTGTGTATAATAAATGTAGTGTGTTTGTAGTGAGTGCAGAGTGTGTATAATGAATGTAGTGTGTTTGTAGTGAGTGCAGAGTGTGTATAATGAATGCAGTGTGTTTGTAGTGAGTGCAGAGTGTGTATAATGAATGCAGTGTGTTTGTAGTGAGTGTAGATTGTGTATAATGAATGCAGTGTGTTTGTAGTGAGTGTAGATTGTGTATAATGAATGTAGTGTGTTTGTAGTGAGTGCAGTGTGTATAATAAATGTAGTGTGTTTGTAGTGAGTGCAGAATGTGTATAATGAATGTAGTGTGTGCAGTGTGTATAATGAATGCAGTGTGTTTGCATTCATTATACACACTGCACTCACTACAGTGTGTTTGTAGTGAGTGTAGATTGTGTGTAATGAATGTAGTGTGTAGTGAGTATAATGAATGTAGTGTGTGTAGTGAGTGCAGTGTGTATAATGAATGTAGTGTGTGTAGTGAGTGCAGTGTGTATAATGAATGCAGTGTGTTTGTAGTGAGTGCAGTGTGTATAATGAATGCAGTGTGTTTGTAGTGAGTGTAGATTGTGTATAATGAATGTAGTGTGTTTGTAGTGAGTGCAGAATGTGTGTAATGAATGTAGTGTGTGTAGTGAGTGCAGTGTGTATAATGAATGCAGTGTGTTTGTAGTGAGTGCAGAGTGTGTATAATGAATGTAGTCTGTTTGTAGTGAGTGCAGTGTGTATAATAAATGTAGTGTGTTTGTAGTGAGTGCAGAATGTGTATAATGAATGTAGTGTTTGTAGTGAGTGTAGATTGTGTATAATGAATGTAGTGTGTTTGTAGGGAGTTCAGAATGTGTGTAATGAATGTAGTGTGTGTAGTGAGTGCAGTGTGTATAATGAATGCAGTGTGTTTGTAGTGAGTGCAGAGTGTGTATAATGAATGTAGTCTGTTTGTAGTGAGTGCAGTGTGTATAATAAATGTAGTGTGTTTGTAGTGAGTGCAGAATGTGTATAGTGAATGTAGTGTTTGTAGTGAGTGTAGATTGTGTATAATGAATGTAGTGTGTTTGTAGTGAGTTCAGAATGTGTGTAATGAATGTAGTGTGTGTAGTGAGTGCAGTGTGTATAATGAATGTAGTGTGTGTAGTGAGTGCAGTGTGTATAATGAATGCAGTGTGTTTGTAGTGAGTGCAGTGTGTATAATGAATGCAGTGTGTTTGTAGTGAGTGTAGATTGTGTATAATGAATGTAGTGTGTTTGTAGTGAGTGCAGAATGTGTGTAATGAATGTAGTGTGTGTAGTGAGTGCAGTGTGTATAATGAATGCAGTGTGTTTGTAGTGAGTGCAGATTGTGTATAATGAATGCAGTGTGTTTGTAGTGAGTGCAGATTGTGTATATTGAATGTAGTGTGTTTGTAGTGAGTGCAGAATGTGTATAATGAATGTAGTGTTTGTAGTGAGTGTAGATTGTGTATAATGAATGTAGTGTGTTTGTAGTGAGTTCAGAATGTGTGTAATGAATGTAGTGTGTGTAGTGAGTGCAGTGTGTATAATGAATGCAGTGTGTTTGTAGTGAGTGCAGTGTGTATAATGAATGTAGTCTGTTTGTAGTGAGTGCAGTGTGTGTATAATGAATGTAGTCTGTTTGTAGTGAGTGCAGTGTGTATAATAAATGTAGTGTGTTTGTAGTGAGTGCAGAATGTGTATAGTGAATGTAGTGTTTGTAGTGAGTGTAGATTGTGTATAATGAATGTAGTGTGTTTGTAGTGAGTTCAGAATGTGTGTAATGAATGTAGTGTGTGTAGTGAGTGCAGTGTGTATAATGAATGTAGTGTGTGTAGTGAGTGCAGTGTGTATAATGAATGCAGTGTGTTTGTAGTGAGTGCAGTGTGTATAATGAATGCAGTGTGTTTGTAGTGAGTGTAGATTGTGTATAATGAATGTAGTGTGTTTGTAGTGAGTGCAGAATGTGTGTAATGAATGTAGTGTGTGTAGTGAGTGCAGTGTGTATAATGAATGCAGTGTGTTTGTAGTGAGTGCAGATTGTGTATAATGAATGCAGTGTGTTTGTAGTGAGTGCAGATTGTGTATATTGAATGTAGTGTGTTTGTAGTGAGTGCAGAATGTGTATAATGAATGTAGTGTGTGTAGTGAGTGCAGTGTGTATAATGGATGCAGTGTGTTTGTAGTGAGTGCAGATTGTGTATAATGAATGCAGTGTGTTTGTAGTGAGTGCAGATTGTGTATAATGAATGCAGTGTGTTTGTAGTGAGTGTAGATTGTGTATAATGAATGCAGTGTGTTTGTAGTGAGTGTAGATTGTGTATAATGAATGTAGTGTGTTTGTAGTGAGTGCAGTGTGTATAATAAATGTAGTGTGTTTGTAGTGAGTGCAGAATGTGTATAATGAATGTAGTGTGTGCAGTGTGTATAATGAATGCAGTGTGGTTGCATTCATTATACACACTGCACTCACTACAGTGTGTTTGTAGTGAGTGTAGATTGTGTGTAATGAATGTAGTGTGTGTAGTGAGTATAATGAATGTAGTGTGTGTAGTGAGTGCAGTGTGTATAATGAATGTAGTGTGTGTAGTGAGTGCAGTGTGTATAATGAATGCAGTGTGTTTGTAGTGAGTGCAGTGTGTATAATGAATGCAGTGTGTTTGTAGTGAGTGTAGATTGTGTATAATGAATGTAGTGTGTTTGTAGTGAGTGCAGAATGTGTGTAATGAATGTAGTGTGTGTAGTGAGTGCAGTGTGTATAATGAATGCAGTGTGTTTGTAGTGAGTGCAGAGTGTGTATAATGAATGTAGTCTGTTTGTAGTGAGTGCAGTGTGTATAATAAATGTAGTGTGTTTGTAGTGAGTGCAGAATGTGTATAATGAATGTAGTGTTTGTAGTGAGTGTAGATTGTGTATAATGAATGTAGTGTGTTTGTAGGGAGTTCAGAATGTGTGTAATGAATGTAGTGTGTGTAGTGAGTGCAGTGTGTATAATGAATGCAGTGTGTTTGTAGTGAGTGCAGAGTGTGTATAATGAATGTAGTCTGTTTGTAGTGAGTGCAGTGTGTATAATAAATGTAGTGTGTTTGTAGTGAGTGCAGAGTGTGTATAATGAATGTAGTGTGTTTGTAGTGAGTGCAGAGTGTGTATAATGAATGCAGTGTGTTTGTAGTGAGTGCAGAGTGTGTATAATGAATGCAGTGTGTTTGTAGTGAGTGTAGAGTGTGTATAATGAATGCAGTGTGTTTGTAGTGAGTGTAGATTGTGTATAATGAATGTAGTGTGTTTGTAGTGAGTGCAGTGTGTATAATAAATGTAGTGTGTTTGTAGTGAGTGCAGAATGTGTATAATGAATGTAGTGTGTGCAGTGTGTATAATGAATGCAGTGTGTTTGCATTCATTATACACACTGCACTCACTACAGTGTGTTTGTAGTGAGTGTAGATTGTGTGTAATGAATGTAGTGTGTAGTGAGTATAATGAATGTAGTGTGTGTAGTGAGTGCAGTGTGTATAATGAATGTAGTGTGTGTAGTGAGTGCAGTGTGTATAATGAATGCAGTGTGTTTGTAGTGAGTGCAGTGTGTATAATGAATGCAGTGTGTTTGTAGTGAGTGTAGATTGTGTATAATGAATGTAGTGTGTTTGTAGTGAGTGCAGAATGTGTGTAATGAATGTAGTGTGTGTAGTGAGTGCAGTGTGTATAATAAATGTAGTGTGTTTGTAGTGAGTGCAGAATGTGTATAATGAATGTAGTGTTTGTAGTGAGTGTAGATTGTGTATAATGAATGTAGTGTGTTTGTAGGGAGTTCAGAATGTGTGTAATGAATGTAGTGTGTGTAGTGAGTGCAGTGTGTATAATGAATGCAGTGTGTTTGTAGTGAGTGCAGTGTGTGTATAATGAATGTAGTCTGTTTGTAGTGAGTGCAGTGTGTATAATAAATGTAGTGTGTTTGTAGTGAGTGCAGAATGTGTATAGTGAATGTAGTGTTTGTAGTGAGTGTAGATTGTGTATAATGAATGTAGTGTGTTTGTAGTGAGTTCAGAATGTGTGTAATGAATGTAGTGTGTGTAGTGAGTGCAGTGTGTATAATGAATGTAGTGTGTGTAGTGAGTGCAGTGTGTATAATGAATGCAGTGTGTTTGTAGTGAGTGCAGTGTGTATAATGAATGCAGTGTGTTTGTAGTGAGTGTAGATTGTGTATAATGAATGTAGTGTGTTTGTAGTGAGTGCAGAATGTGTGTAATGAATGTAGTGTGTGTAGTGAGTGCAGTGTGTATAATGAATGCAGTGTGTTTGTAGTGAGTGCAGATTGTGTATAATGAATGCAGTGTGTTTGTAGTGAGTGCAGATTGTGTATATTGAATGTAGTGTGTTTGTAGTGAGTGCAGAATGTGTATAATGAATGTAGTGTTTGTAGTGAGTGTAGATTGTGTATAATGAATGTAGTGTGTTTGTAGTGAGTTCAGAATGTGTGTAATGAATGTAGTGTGTGTAGTGAGTGCAGTGTGTATAATGAATGCAGTGTGTTTGTAGTGAGTGCAGAGTGTGTATAATGAATGTAGTCTGTTTGTAGTGAGTGCAGTGTGTATAATAAATGTAGTGTGTTTGTAGTGAGTGCAGAATGTGTATAGTGAATGTAGTGTTTGTAGTGAGTGTAGATTGTGTATAATGAATGTAGTGTGTTTGTAGTGAGTTCAGAATGTGTGTAATGAATGTAGTGTGTGTAGTGAGTGCAGTGTGTATAATGAATGTAGTGTGTGTAGTGAGTGCAGTGTGTATAATGAATGCAGTGTGTTTGTAGTGAGTGCAGTGTGTATAATGAATGTAGTGTGTGTAGTGAGTGCAGTGTGTATAATGAATGCAGTGTGTTTGTAGTGAGTGCAGTGTGTATAATGAATGCAGTGTGTTTGTAGTGAGTGTAGATTGTGTATAATGAATGTAGTGTGTTTGTAGTGAGTGCAGAATGTGTGTAATGAATGTAGTGTGTGTAGTGAGTGCAGTGTGTATAATGAATGCAGTGTGTTTGTAGTGAGTGCAGATTGTGTATAATGAATGCAGTGTGTTTGTAGTGAGTGCAGATTGTGTATATTGAATGTAGTGTGTTTGTAGTGAGTGCAGAATGTGTATAATGAATGTAGTGTGTGTAGTGAGTGCAGTGTGTATAATGGATGCAGTGTGTTTGTAGTGAGTGTAGATTGTGTATAATGAATGCAGTGTATTTGTAGTGAGTGCATTGTGTATAATGAATGTAGTGTGTTTGTAGTGAGTGCAGAGTGTGTATAATGAATGCGTAGTGTGTTTGTAATGAGTGCATAGTGTGTATAATGAATGTAGTGTGTTTGTAATAAGTGCAGATTGTGTATAATGAATGCAGTGTGTGCTGGATGATGCGTGTGCGTGTGTGTGTGCTGGATGATGTGTGTGTGTGTGTGTGCGTGCTGGATGATGTGTGTGTGCTGGATGATGTGTGTGTGTGTGTGTGTGCGCGCTGGATGATGTGTGTGTGTGTGTGCTGGATGGTGTGTGTGTGTGTGCTGGATGGTGTGTGTGTGTGTGCTGGATGATGGGCGGGAAGAATTTTTTGTGTTTAACTTTGTGTGTCTATATTTGTTTACTTTATTCCCCCCTCCCTGCTTCTTACCTTGTCAGGGAGGGGGGAGATCTCCTGGTGGTCCAGTGGAGGGAAGCAGCCGCTGCACACAGGGGCCATCACACGCTGTGTTCCCTCTCCAGCTTTAACTCTCGCGAGACTCGCCTGTGCGGAGCGTTGCCATGGTAACCCGTGGCAACGCTCTAACAGCCCCGGGTCTCGCAAGAGTTAAAGCTGGAGAGGGAACACAGCGTGTGATGGCCCCTGTGTGCAGGTAACAGGGCAGGTCCTGCAGGACTGGCAACGGGAACGGCGTTCCTGCTATGGAAAAAGTGCAGGAACGCCGTTCCCATGCGTTCCTGCAGGACTCGAGCCCTGCTTCAAGTACTGGTTCCCCTAGTTTATTGTTTAAACTCGGTGCTTTCTGAACAGAACTCATGGTGACTCGAAATATTTATACACCCTCCAAAATCCTACACACAAATGACAATTTGTTACTAAAATAAAGAAACCAATAACTTCACACGATTGGCAAATTATTTTATAGTTAAATATAAACGGATAGATTTTTTTTTTTTTGCAGGACTTATTTTGTACGTTAAAAAAAACAATAATTTTGTATGAAAAGCTATTATAGCGTGCATACTATTTTATTTTGTTCATTAGCCTTCTGGAGCAGAATAATAACTGTTCGTTGTATAGATGCAAACATTCAGGTTGGCGGGGGTGAGATTCTATGTTTTGCAAGCTTGTTTAGAGCTGTGTCAGCCTACCATGTGCAGCTGAGCTGATATGCAGAGGTTCAGCCCTGAGTATGTACAGCACTGGATTCCTGTCTGCATATTGAGCAAGTGTAGGATGCTTAAAGGGACACTGTAGTCACCAGAACAACTACAGCTTATTGAATGTCTTCTGGTGAGTCGAATCATTACCTTCAGGCTTTTTGCTGTAAACACTGTCTTTGCAGAGAAAATGCAGTGTTTACATTACAGCCTAGGGATAACTTCACTGGCCACTCCTCAGATGGCTGTTACAGATCCTTCCTGGGTCATGGCTGCCTAAAATGCATCCAAACATTCAGTGTCTCCTCCTTCTGCATGCAGACACTAAACTTTCCTCATAGAGATTCATTGATTCAATTCATCTCTATGAGGAGATGCTGATTGGCCAGGGCTGTGTTTGAATCATGCTGGCTCTGCCTCCTTGTCAGTCTCAGCCAATTCTATGGGGAATCATTGTGATTGGCTCAGACTACCACTTCTGATGAAGTCAACAGACTGCTTGTTTTTCTGAGACAAACAACATGCAGAGTTACAGCTTCAGGCTTGAATACAGTAAGATTTTGGTATATATTTATGGAGGCATGAGGGTCCCAGGGTGGCTAGATGGTGGTTTTAACACGAAAGGGTCAGGAATACATGTTTGTGTTCCTGACCCTATAGTGATCCTTTAATGGAGGACACAACTAGAAGTGCCTTTAATGCAGGGGGAGGGGGGGGGGGGGGGGCGCAGTTGAGCTGAGATGCCAAGTGCCAGTCACCCGTACATCAACCATGTCAAAATATGATTTTAACATTATAGAATTTTAATAATCTGTTTGTGAGTCAAGCCTTATTAATTACTAGATTTTCCTTATATATAATTTTAGTTTATATTGTGGTATGTCATAGTAAATATTATTTAAAATGGGTGAAACCAGGAAAGCAACTTAAGTGTTAAAACGTGGGGGGGGGGGAATATTTTTGCATACTAAAATCTACATAATGAGTAACTAGGTCTATAAAGAAGGAAAAGTAAATTAAGAAAACACATGACCTATCGATAAGGGAAGTTGTTTGATGAAAATGAGAACTACAGAGACTCGCGTACAATGCATTCCTAAGTATACAAAAGGAAAGGAACTAAACGTAATTTTAAATATTTGTAGTTTTTAAAATGTGATCATTGAAAAATACACATTGCATTCATTATTGTATTTGTTCTGTCATATATATCAATATCCAACATATTCACTAGTTCTTTATATCTTACCACATAATACAGTATATACAATAGTAACTTAAGGCATTTCAGCTGGCATGTGTAAATGTTCAAATAATGCACTTTTTTCAGGTAACATATTGAAATTTAGTTCAGTAGAGTGGTACTATCGTGTCCATAATGCATCTGAAAAATGCTGTTGTTTCAATGCTTATTATACAAAAGTTTGCAAAAGTTTTTTGCAATATAGTTTATTGAAAATAAGTATAGTTACAAATGTACAACAATTCCAAAATTTAATTGTGTAATGCTTATTTAGAACAACATTTATCATATAGTAATTGACCTTTGTTCATATAGGACCTAGTGACAAATCTACTAATTTGGAGGCATAGTGGTATTAGTTTGAAGGTTATATAGCATATATATAAAAATATATTGCATTTCCAGGTGGTGTTTAATCAGGTAACATTGTCCTTATTTTACCAAAACATAGTGAAGCCGAATGCATAAGCGCTCATTGTATGGATTGGTAATTTAAGTAGCCCTAATAGCAGTCACCGATAGGATATAAAAAGATATCCAAAGTATATAGAACTGAAAGGGGAAAAAAACGGTTTATAGGTACGTAGGTAAGAAAAGATAACGTAGGGTGTTTAGCGAGTGTGGATTAATAGTAGGGTAAACCTCTGAGTAGGCGAGAGTTCCCATGCAGGTGACTCTCCTGAGAGTTAGGCAGGTACAGTTGTGGTACAGTTTGCATACCGTGGCAGAAATTGTGAAATTTTGGCATGGGTTTTGAAAATATGAATGCTCTTGCAAAAAAATTATTTTATTGAAGGATGTGATCATATGAAGCCATTTATAATCACATAGTTTTTTTTAAATCATAATAACAGAAATCACCCAAATGGCCCTGATCAAAAGTTTACATACCCTTAAATGTTTGGCCTTGTTACATATACACAAGGTGACACACACAGGTTAAAATGTCAATTAACCCCTTAAGGACCAAACTTCTGGAATAAAAGGGAATCATGACATGTCACACGTCATGTGTCCTTAAGGGGTTAACGGTTAATTTCCCACACCTGCAGTTTTTTTAAATTGCAATTAGTATTGGTGTATAAATAGTCAATGCGATTGTTAGCCCTCACGCGGATGCACTGAGCAGGCTAGATACTGAGCTGTGGGGAGCAGAAAGGAACTGTCAAAAGACCTGCATAACAAGGCAATGAAACTTTACAAAGATTGAAAAGGATATAAAAAGATATCCTAAGAATTGAAAATACCAATACCAAGTCACGGTCAGGTAGACCAAGAAAGATTTCAGCCGCAACTGCCAGAAGAAGAATTTCTTGGGATACAAAGAAAAACCCACAGGTAACCTCAGGAGAAGTACAGGCTGCTCTGGAAAATACACTGTGGTTGTTTCAAGGAGCACAATACGACGATACTTGAACAAAAATGAGCTGCATGGTCGAGTTGCCAGAAGGAAGCCTTTCCTGCGCCAATGCCACAAAAAAGCCCGGTTACAATATGCCTGACAACACCTTGACACGTCGCACAGCTTCTGGCACACTGTAATTTGGAGTGACGAGACCAAAATAGAGTTTTATGGTAACATTCATAAGCGCTATGTTTTGAGAGGGGTCAGCAAGGTAGCCCACTGTGGAGCATGGTTGTGGCTCACTGATGTTGTGGTGGGTGTGAGCTCTAAAGGCAAGGAAATCTTGTGAAAATTAATGGCAAGATGAATGCAGCATGATGATATAAAATACTGGCAGACAATTTGCATTCTTCTGCATGAATGCTTTACATGGGACGCTCTTGGACTTTCCAGCATGACAATGACCCCAAGCACAAGGTCAAGTTGACCCTCCAGTGGTTGCAGCAGAAAAAGGTGAAGGTTCTGGAGTGGCTATTGCCTGACCTTAATATAATCGAGCCACTGTGAGGAGATCTTAAACATGCGGTTCATGCAAGACGACCAGACTTTGCATGACCTGGAGGCATTTTGCCAAGACCCATAGGCAGCTATACCACCTGCAAGAATAGGGGCCTAATTGACAACTATTACTAAAAACTAAGCTGTCATTGATGCTAATGGGGGCAACACACAGTACTAAGGGTATGTAGATTTTGTTGGCATGTTTTGTTTTAGGATTGTGCCATTCTGTTATAACCCACAGTTGAATATGAATCCCATAAGAAATTTAAAAAAATAGTTTTGCCTGCTCCCTCATGTCTTCTTTAAAAATTAACATATTACCAATTCTCCAAGGGTATGCAAACGTTTGAGCACAACTGTATATCGCGATCAGTGGTGTATCCTCCTGGCAGGGCACCATTTTTTTTGCTGGATGGCACCTGTAATAAGATCTCCAATGTAGTGGCATCTGCTTTGGTAAACATTGCCAAAAAGATATCGAGGAGGTCTGTTCTCAACTGCTCAATACTTGACCCAGCCTTCAAACCTGGTTCTCCTGGGCTACTGTGCGTAGACGACAGAGGCGCCGTGTGTGTAGAGGCTGCATAGTCCGCCAGGTCAGTGGACAAGAATTTGTCCATGGGACCAGACATTGCAGTGGCCATGGGATGGTTGGCAGGTGTTTGTCTTCCAGTTACAGTCCATATAAGTGTGGATGGCTGAGAGTTACAGCTTATGTCGGGTCAGATAAGCGGGAGCTTAGCGTTTATGCTGCCATCTTGCAAGTGGGTTAAGCCATGCCCCAGTTTTCCATGACTTTTCCCACTTTTTCCAATGGATTAATGGATCAGGATTAAATGACTTTGATACTTAGTAGTGAACTTGACAAAGGGTAATTTCTCCATTTGACCCTTTAAAGGACCACTCTAGGCACCCAGACCACTTCAGCTTAATGAGGTGGTCTGGGTGCCAGGTCCTTCTAGGGTTAACCCATTTTTTCATAAACATAGCAGTTTCAGAGAAACTGCTATGTTTATGAATGGGTTAAGCCTTCCCCCTATGTCCTCTAGTGGCTGTCTCATTGACAGCCGCTAGAGGCGCTTGCGTGCTTCTCACTGTGATTTTCACAGTGAGAGCACGCCAGCGTCCATAGGAAAGCATTATGAATGCTTTCCTATGTGACCGGCTGAATGCGCGCGCAGCTCTTGCCGCGCGTGCGCATTCAGCCGACGGGGAGGAGAAGAGGAGGATCGGAGGAGGAGAGCAGAAGGAGATCTCTCCGCCCAGCGCTGGAAAAAGGTAAGTTTTTACCCCTTTCCCCTTTCCAGAGCCGGGCGGGGTGGGGGCACCCTCAGGGCACTCTAGTGCCAGGAAAACGAGTATGCTTTCCTGGCACTAGAGTGGTCCTTTAATTATCACAACCTGACTATAACCAGGACAGCAACTTAAACTTCTCTAAAGATCACCAGAACCAGTGATATCACGTAGAGCTCAGTCTTTAGTAACAGTCCTCCATTAGCTACTTTATTGTGTGTTTCCAGTTCCCTCCAGGTTTAAAAACTATAAGAAATATGAAATTAAGATTTATTGTTACTGTGTAAAAAAAATACTCAAATGAAAGTTCCAGTGTTAACTGGTTAAAGACAACATGTAATGTAATGCAGTAATTTTAAGACAGGAAATCATTTTCGTAAAATAAGGTGGAAGATTCTGATGAAAATACATTTTGATTTGCTATAAAATGTAAGCATCATAATATATTTCCTTTTCCTGTGTGACAGTTGAATGTGACCGCATTAATATACACATACCACAGGTCCTCCTGTATAAAGTTCTTTCAGTGTTCACATGGGATGTATGCTGTAACCGTTTGAGAACCTTTTGTGTCACTTTACCCCACTCCCTCTAGCATGCAAGCGCATTAAGCAGGGCCCTCAACCCCTCTGGTCCTGTGTGTCCAACTTGTCTGGTTACAACTACATGTTTGTTCGTCCACCCACTGTAAAGCGCTGCAGAATTTGTTGGCGCTATATAAATAACATTAATAACATATTTTATGCACAGTTATTGTGTTTTGAAGTATTTGATACCGACTCAACACGGGTCGTGTTTGAATATATCCATTAGAAATAGCCTGATGTTATTTACACAGTGCAGATCCCAGGGTCACAGACACAAAGATTTTGTGTGTGTGTGTTTTAGTGACCAGCCTCCCCACACTTAATTTTGTTTTTTGTCTAGTAATTTATTCCCTGGTGGTCTGGTGGGGTAGCTAGCCAGTCGACACCATGTGGTAGAGAGATTGTGAGGTTTAGCACTTGACTTGTCAGAGCATTGCCGTGGTAACCTGCAGCAATGCTCTGATTGGCCGTGCTCGCAAGATTGCATTTACATGTTCTTCAGCTCTGCACCCAGGGTAGCTGCAGACTAGACTTAAGGCAATGGACTCTCTCCCCTGGACAGTTAGAGTTGTGGGGCCTGCCCTCATTCGAATACAGGGCAAGTGACCGAGCCCCGTCCCAGGGTCGAGTCCTTAATCAAGGACAGAGGGCCTGACGGATCAGTCTGCCCTAAAGCGAGTGAGGTGGCAGCCTAATTAGAAAACTGCCTCTGTCAGCCCCCCTGCCTCAGCTCCCTGTGCATCCAGCAAGGGTCAACCCTGAGTTTACAAGCAACCATGCTCCCAACTGTCCCTCTGGGATTAAAATATCATTGTCCCACAGAGTTATAGATGTTCAAAATATTCACAGGAATGTTTTTTTAAAAAGAAACTGAGAACCAGAACCAATTTGTCTCACTGAAGTGGTTATGGTGCCTGGAGTCCACCAGATAATCAGGAAAAGTATGACATTCGCACGGCAGCTCCTACGTTTTTCCTGAACTGTCCCTTGTAAGCCATCCTGGCGATTTGATTAAAGAGAGAAAAAAAGTAAAAATTTTTGATTGCATGATTCCAATTGAGGTGAATTTTTTGCATTTCCAGAGAAGATCCTGCTTTCTGTTAATTTATTAGGAACTAAATTGTGGACCTTTATCTCTTTGGTGTACTTCCTGTACTGCTCTGTGTTCTGAAAGTGGACTCAAAGAATGTAGGCTTTTTCTGGCAAACAGGTCATGTTCCCTTATTTCATGTGCATGAACCCTAGTCTGCACCGAGTAAAAGATTTTGTAATGCTCAAACTATGGTTTACAGTAAGATTTAAAGGAACACTATAGCGTTAGGAATACAAATGTGTATTTCGAATGCTAGAGAGTCCTAGTCACCATTTTGGTGACTAGGGCACTGTTCTGTGAAGAATAAATGGTTTATTAACCATTTATTTGTTTACCTTAATACAGCACCGGGTTCCCTCGGCACTGGTGATCTCTCCTCCTCCATTGATGTCAGCTTCCGAGTGGAGCTGAATGTGCATGCACGGCCAGAGGCGCGTGCGTTCAAACCCGCCCATAGGAAAGCATTACTCAAGGGGATCTTATTTGACACTGGACTCAGTGAGAATGCGCAGCGTCAGTTAAGTGTGATTTACTCTGTGTAAATCGCGGAAGCGTTCTCTAGAAGACAGCCACTAGAGGCTGGATTAACCCCTGCAGTGTAAACATAGCAGTTTCTCTGAAAATGCTAGGTTTTCAGCTGCAGGGTTAAAACTAGGGGGACCTGGCACCCAGACCACTTCATTGAGCTCAAGTGGTCTGGATGCTATAGTGGTCCTTTAAAGGCTTCACAATCAAAGAAAATCTAGACTGTTAGAGCCAGCCCTAATATACAGCTGTGCATGCTAGGTGATCAGCAGGACTCTCTAGACATTTAAAGGCACCAGGTAAAGAGCACATGTGAAGCTCGGACAGATGTACGACAGATTTAAAATAAGACTTTGTCTTGCCGTTTAGCTAGACAGGAAGTTGGCAACATATCAATTGACTGAGCATTGCTGAACATCTGTATATAGCACAAAGAGGGGAAAAGAATAGAAGTTTAAAAAAAAAAATTCTGAAAAAGCAGGCGTGCATTGGTGAAGGAAGATGAATTGCTAACAGTTCCCTTGTGAGATTTTGTAGCAGGCTTTAAGATCAGATTGAATTTTTGTTTTGTATCGATTTAAGGAATTTCTTCTCTTTTGTGTTAGGCTGTTATAATTTGGTGTACAGGAAAAAAGGGGACACCCTTTTTTCCTGTACATCCTTATCCCAGAGGGTGACCCTCTGTAAGGTTGCTGCCTCCTTTGTATATTATTAGAGCTAACCTACTCTACACTTTTTCTTGTTATAATTTGGTGCTTTGTGGCGGTTTATATCTAACCTTAGAAATACCAAGTGAAAACAATCAAATAGCATTTGCCGTTAAACCAGTACTTTACGAGCTAGTAATGCCTTAAAAGAAACACTATAGTGTTAAGAGTACTTTTTTCCTTATTCCTAACACTATATTATGATTTTGTGCCCTCCCCTGCAGTTAAGAAGGCGTTAAATAAATCAATCAATCTCTTATTCACTTACCTGATTTCAGTGCTGGATCAGGCTCCTCCCTCCTGTGACCTCAAGGAAATCCGGGAACGTAATGTGCATGCCGCAGGTGTGCGTTAGGCCTTCCCCAGACGAATATGGTGGTTTTAAAGACGAAAAGGCAGTGCTTACATTGCCCCTAGGGACACCTCCAAGTGGCCACTCCTTAGATGGCCACTGGAGGGGCTTCATGGCTCAGTGCTGCACAGTAAGCAGCACTGCCGTTCAGCATCCCCACGCTCTGCATGGAAATGCTGAATTTTCCTCAGAGATGCATTGATTAAATGCATCTCTATGAGGAGGTGCCGTTTGGCCAAAATGGTGTTTTGCCCCGCCCCCTTGCCGATTTAAAAAATCTGCAGTTTTGATTAGGTCACCAAGGGGGCGGGGCTAGCACTGCCAGACTCGTGGAGAGCTGAAAATAAGGTAAGTTTTAACCCATTCTGAGGGGGTAAGGGGGAAGGTGGGGGGGGGGGGGGGGGGGGCAAGCCACCTAAATTGTGAGTTTTCACTCGAGGGTCAGGAATACATGTTTGTGTTGCTGACCGTATAGTGATCCTTTAATTTTTATAATCTTGCAGATCCCTATAGAATTTGGATATTTATTTTTATCTGGCTCCGAGGGCCGTCTATTTTTTTTGTCTATATTTTTGTCCATCTTGGATTTCATGGAGTTGTATTCTTCTTCTTGTAATGACTTCCCTAAGTCTTATTCCATTTTCTGACACTCCTCTTTCATTCTATTAATTTCTGTTCCAAGAAAGTCCAGGTTCAAAAGGATCCAGTCAAATGAGTATTTATTTCCAGTTTAGCACAATAATCGTAATTTCCACAAAATAATGTTGGTTCTGAACCCATTCTCATACCTCTTGGTATACACTTTACTTTGTAGTATTCCACCAAGGTTGCACTATGTAATTGAAGATCTACAACTTTATTTTGTCATTTTTCTGTCTTGCTGTAGATACCCTACTGTGTCAGTGAGAAGGTGTGGCTGTTTTTAGCTTCCTGCAAGATGCGTGAAGCTTCAGACTCTGTAAAAGAAAACAGACAATCCAGTTTTTTGTTCTGTGCTGCCAAATCATAAAACATACGCAGACATCCCAAGTTTTCCGGTAGTTCCGGGAGAATCCCTCATTTTACATGCAGGTCCCTGACACCCTCATAACATGTTTACAGTGGTGTAGATACCGCGGTCGCAGGGGTCGCAGCTGCAACCGGGCCCGTCACTCCAGGGGGCCCGGACGTCCTGTGGACCCCTGCGCCTGGGTGCCTGCCATGTGTTGCGTCCCCGGCCGCCGAGGGTGCCCATTAAGGGGCCCATCAGGTGGCCCATGCTGTTAGGGCCACCTGATAGAGATGAATTTCCAGGGGGCCCCAGTCAGCGCTGCGGCGCTTTGACAGCGCGCCTGGGAGGAACATCACAGCTGGGAGGAAGTGACTGCCAATCACTTCTCCCAGCTATCAGCGAGAGCCCGCGCGGGAGAAAGGAGAGGGAGTCAGAGTGGGAACTCTGGACCCCAGGGAAAGTCAACCTCCTGCACCTAAAAGGTAGGAAACAGGAGAATGACTTAAACATTTTGTATATGTGTGTTTTTGTGTGTATGTGTTTTGTGCGTGTCTGTATGTATGTATGCATGCGTCGGTCTGTGTGTGTGTGTGTCTCTGTCTATGGATTGTGTTTACGCCACTGCATGTATAATATCCCTGATATCACATACACAATCTGACATACAATGTATATCAGATTATGTGTGGATTATCAGGATATTATATATGATTTGTGCCTCCCCTCCCTCATACTCCTTAAACAAGGGCCCAGTAAGGTGCTGGCCCTTTAATAGCCGACTGTAGTAGCAGCCTGCAGGGAGGAAGTGATGACAGCCTGTCACATCCTCTCTGCTTCACAGAGAGACGCCCAGGAGGACTGGAGGGAGGATGCAACATGGAATCAGCAGCTGTACAGGCAGCATGGGGGCAGAGGAGAGGCTGGAGTGAGCTGCAACTGCATGCTCACTCCCATCAGCCTCAGTGCTCCTCTTCATTTTGGGCTCAGTCTACTAAACTGTGAACCAGACAATGAATTGGACTCTTCACTCTGTTGCACTAGCACTTTAATTACTTGTCATATTTACTAATGAGTTGTCTCACGCAAGATATTTCTTTTTTTATTGTTCAAACAAAGGGTATAACCAATGCATAAAATGTACGTGAAAGATTGCGGTTCGTTGACACGTTGCAAGCATCATATTAAAGCATGTCACACGCAGGTGACTATTGTTGCATGTATATAAGAAATCGGTTAAAGATTAATAAGAGCATATCCCGTTCCCTACAAGTTCATCCTTAATGATAGATAAAGTTTCACATTGTACACTAAGCATAACGTCTAAGAGCAAATTGAACTCTCTACTTAAAAGTAAAAACTATTCATCCGAATAATGGTAATAAAACAAGGACAAGGATGAAGACCACGAGATGCATTGCTTTTTATAACCTACTTTCATAGAGGTCTTATTGAGATTGGTCATAGAAGACTGACTACTCAGAGTATGTCCGTAAGGATACAATCATATTAGCATGATAGTGTGAATAGAGGTGTATATGTGTATCTATGAACATCTGGGTAAGTGGTTTTTGGTTGGTTTGGAACTTAAGATGCATATGGAACTTTAACTGCACTATTACACGCCTACCTCCTTTTTGCATATAGGCAAGCGATGGCCTCCAAATATCTGTATATTTGATATATTTACCCACTGACGTCCATCTTAACTCCTTTAAAGTATCAAAATGTTGTTATATTTGAATATATATATATATTTTTTTAAGTAAAGGCACTTTTGTATGTTTTGCACTTTAATTAAATTAATGTGTGTTTATTTGTGTCACTTTAATTGTTTTGCCTTTTTATTTTTATACAATATACCTCCTGCCAACTTTTTGACTGAATTATTAATTTGTAAAATAGGTCCAAGTAGCCCAACTAGGTGTTTGAGTATTTCCACTATGTTTTTTTTAAATATATATTATTGGTATGTTTCTTTTTCAAATTCAAAATATTGGTTCTGTCGGTGGTATACATTGGTATGCAAACACAAACACACTACAGACAAACTCATTGACACACTTACACATGCTCACTACAGACAAGTTCACTGACACATGCTCACTACAGAAATGCTCACTGACACACATGCTCACTACAGACAAACTCAAAGCACTGGGGGGGGGAGGTAAGGACCTGTAGTGGGGGTCAAAAGCTGAAATGAGGGGTTATGACCTGTGATTGCGGTTAGGGACAGTAGGGGGATCTGGACCTGGGGTTGGGGCAGTAGGGGAGGGTCAGGACTTGCAGTGGGGGGTCATAGGCAGTAATGTGGGGTTAGAACTTTTAGAGGCAATAGCGGGGGTTAGGACTTGTAGTGGGTGATTATGAGCTGTAGTGGGTGGTTAGAGGCAATAGTGCCCCCAACATGGCGATGGGTTGGGAATACAAAGAAACAAGTTAAAGGGACACTCCAGATCCCTAAAGCATTTTAGCTGGCTGAAATACTTGGTGTGAACAGTAAATCCTCTTATTTTCATTTTGCAAAAAGTGCAGATTTCAGGAGAAATGGACACGTATAACTTAACTTTGTTAAACCCACTGACTTTCAGACAGCCTGCCCTGTTACTTCCTGGTTTGGTTAGCTCGGTGGAGCTAAACTCAAGAGGCAGCAATTGCCCAGAGCACCTGCCTTGCAAAGACTTCTTATTGAGCTGCATTGGGAAGTCTGATTGGATAACCGTAAAGTCTGGGCGGGGTTAAAATAGGAGGGCTTGCAAAAGCTACAGACAAGAGAGACACACACAATTTGTTTTTATCCCTTGGGTCTTCTTTGTATTAGATATGCAGTGCGAAGGATAGATAGATATTTGAAGATACACACCATAATAGAAGTATATTTCACGTAGAAGTAACATTTTAGAATTATTTGCTAAACTGAGAATTATGTAAAAGGACATTTTATTTTTTCAAAATCTACATTCCTAGATTTTTAGATGCGCTTTTAAACTGTTTTAATATTTGAAAAAATGTTTTGATATTGGGGGGGGGAGAGGAGGCTTATCAAAAAATATGAAATAGTTTGAAAAGTTTATCCAATTAAGGCCTAAGTAAAAATTCAAAAGTTATTTATCTAAACGTTCTCATCAAAACATCATCACAATGGAATTATGAGGGCTGGAGTCCCTGGTTGTAGGCTTACCTTATGATGTTAAAAGGTTTTCAAATGGTTTAACACCTAAGGTGCTCGCTGGCTGTGTGTTTATGCTCTCGTGTCCCCTCTTTGCTTGTCCCTCATACTGAGTGTGGTGACATTCTGTCATCAAACTAATATGGTGATCAGGGGTCATGTGACCAAGCTCATGTATGCCTTTCTCACACTGGGATAAGCTTTATCCTTGATATGGTAATTCAATACCTTTACAGGTCAGGAAAGAGATAACCACTCCCCCCCCTATCCCCATTCCTTCCTGTTCCTTCTTGGCTGTGCTACTGAGCAGACATGGGCTAATTTTTATCATGGTGAACTGTGAGTGGGATCTGGTGATTTTATAAGATTTAGTTGTTATTGTTAGTTAGGTTGTTGTTGCTGTTGTTGTTGTTGTTGGTATAGTTAGTTAGATTGTGTGTAATTATTTTTATGTTGTTTTGTCTCTGAATAAATATTTGTTAAAGTAGACGGACCAAAGTTTATATGTGTATGCGTACATAATAATTTATAGAGTTTGGTAATACACCACACTGAGCAGAGAAGAGAATCATTGAGAAGTATTTTGAGTAATTGTATATATGGTTATTTGCTGAAAGTGTCAGATGATGCTCCTGGCCAATCACCTGTGCTCAATGCTTCCCTTCTCTGCTCGGTACAGAGGCCGAACAGAGAATGTATAGGAGAGTATCTTAGGTGTTAAACCTTTAAACATTTAAACACCTTAAGGCAGAACTTTGCACAGGGACACCAGCACTCAAAACGCCTTGATTGGGATGCGGATATGTTGAAAAAAGAAATATGCTTTAAAGGAACACTATAGGGTCAGGAACACAAACTTGCCCCCGCCCCAATGGGGAAAGCATTGGATTGGCTAAAATCGTCAAGGGGCAGGGCCAAACGCCATTTTAGCCAATCAGCACCTCCTCATAGAGATGCATTGAATCAATGCATCTCTATAAGGAAAATTCAGCGTCCCCACGCAGAGCGTGTTTTACTATAGATTACACCTTTAATAGAGCACCATTTTAACTCACCGGCAAGATCTCTACTTGGAAGCGGCAGAGAGCAGAGGTTTGACTTCTGTACTTGCGTAGCTGTGGACTGGGATACAATTTTAAATTCCAGACTTGTAGAAGAGAAACTGAGGAATAATTTCGAGTTCTCTGAGACTTATCAGATAATATTGCTTTCTCCTGCATTTTGTTTGCGGTTATACCGTCCACGAATGGCTACAAAACGGCAAGTTTAGCAACACGTAAAATACTATGCCTGACCATCGTGTATTTGATCTCTGCTCACTCCAGCCCAAGAAGGTCCCGAGCCTGTTTGTCTCTGAATTGTAAAATGTTTTGGGAATGTAGGAATAACTAACACGCTAGCATTTTCACTACACATTGGCTTGTGTTGTATTGAAGTTGTGTGTGAATTGGGCTATGTTACGGTAGCTGTATGTTCAGGCAGAAAGGGAAACCTAACGTGGGTGATATTTCTGATTTTAAAACGAAATAGCTAGTTAAAGGAACACTATAGTAACCTAAATTACTGAAGCTAAATAAAGCAGTTTTAGTGTATAGATCATTCCCCTGCAATTTCACTGCTCAATTCACTGTCATTTAGGAGTTAAATCACTTTGTTTCTGTTTATGCAGCCCTAGCCACACCTCCCCTGGCTATGATTGACAGAGCCTGCATGGAAAAAAAAAAACTGGTTTCACTTTCAAACAGATATAATTTACCTTAAATAATTGTATCTCAATCTCTAAATTGAACTTTAATCACATACAGGAGGCACTTGCAGGGTCTAGCAAGCTATTAACATAGCAGGGGATAAGAAAATCTTAATTAAACAGAACTTGCAATAAAGAAAGCCTAAATAGGGCTCTCTTTACAGGAAGTGTTTATGGAAGGCTGTGCAAGTCACATGCAGGGAGGTGTGACTAGGGTTCATAAACAAAGGGATTTAACTCCTAAATGGCAGAGGATTGAGCAGTGATGCTGCAGGGGCATGTTCTATACACCAAAACTGATTCATTAAGCTAAAGTTGTTCAGGTGACTATAGTGTCCCTTTAATGAAGATAAGTAGATTTTGTCGTCCCTAGACAAAACGTATCTGCTACATCTTCCTCGCGTATTCCATTTCTGGCTGTGTGAAATAGTCTGTTCGATTGACAATTAAAACAACAAACAGTCTAAATGCACAATCTGTGTTCTGTTTAAGTACTTACAGCACTTAGTGAGAAGGGATGCCGATCACATCTAGGTCTTGCCAGTCAATAGACTGGAAAAGGGGTGATGGAGGATGAAGCCTCTTGTCCCCAGTCTTGTGAACCCTGATTTCTTCAGGAGATATAAAGGGAGACAGAAGAACATCAGGAATAAATCTATTATTGCTTTTATTACCAGAACACAAAGATTAAAGCAAACAACAAGCAATTGATATAACACAAGAGGTGGCATCATCAATGATGTCCATACTTGGACTGGTCTGCCCGCTAAAGAGACTTGCCCGTCTGGCCCCCAACCTTGCAAGGAGCACTGCTGAAGTGTTCTCCCGAGTGTCTTTGTGCCTGTGATCACTGCAAGTGTGTCTAATGATCTGGACTGTTGAGGGGACGGATACTGGAATGTAAAAGTACAGTCAAATATACATACTAATAATTAGGCAAAACTGGCAAAGTTTTAGATTTTTTCTAAATCTGTCATTTTAACCCAAATTGTGCCTATTTAGCCAGTATTTTATTTTGTAGCAAATAAAATGCCCCCCCCCCCATGGCAATCACCCCCCAAAAAATAAAAATAAACACACAGATACACACACAGTCACAGAGGCAAACAATGACACACAGACACACAAACAGATGTACAGGCCCACATGCAGGCACACAGACACATATTATACATTATTGCAGGTAGAGGGCAAATGGGGCAGCTGCTTTCGGCCTGCCAGTTTGTCCCACGTTAAAGACGGCCCTAGTAATCTAATGGAGTAGCGGAGAAAGGCAAGTAAATACCTCACTAATCTGTTACTTCTTTATATTGGGTTGCTGTTTAGAACCTCATTGTTGGACTCGAAATAACAAATTACCTGACCTTTAGGAAATGCATAGCTGTAACAATACTTAAAGTGCAAGATGTATATTATAAAAAAAGTCAGGTCTATGGTTCTGGTCATAATTACTTTATTTTAATTGTGTTAGAAAAATATAATTAAAAACACTAAAACTTGTAGGAACCATGCACACATGATTTAAAACAGTATGTAAGATTTAAGTGAAATGACTTTTTTCCCCCAAAAGTATCTAAAACCTCTCTACACACGCAATCCCACAAGCGCACACCAAATGCTTGCTCAGTACCCCCTGCTCAATATTTGTGGTGGGGTGGGTGTTTTTTTTTGTTGAGCCAAACATCTTTGCATGAGCCCTGATCACATTCACACACTAACAGTCTGCACAATACTATCCCCACAGTCACACACTAACAGTCTGCAGAATACTATCCTCACATTCACACACTAACAGTCTGCAGAATACTATCCTCACATTCACACACTAACAGTCTGCAGAATACTATCCCCACATTCACACACTAACAGTCTGCAGAATACTATCCCCACATTCACACACTAACAGTCTGCAGAATACTATCCCCACATTCACACACTAACAGTCTGCAGAATACTATCCTCACATTCACACACTAACAGTCTGCAGAATACTATCCCCACATTCACACACTAACAGTCTGCAGAATACGATCCCCACATTCACACAATAACTCTCTACAGAAATGTACTTCCCAGATGAAAGCCCGGACAAGGATAATGTGATTGTGAATCTTGGGTACTAGTTGGTACTGCTATCAATGATGTGAAAGGTGAGGTTGTGGTTTATGGGGATGATATGGATTTTTGGGGATGGTATAATGTGTGTGTGTATATATACATCCCACAAACACTTATGCTAAATATAGAGGTTAGAAAAACACAAAATATAAAAAATCCTGGGAAAGAATAGTTGCCCTTTATCTCTTCATATTCTTAAAGTAGCCAGGTCATTAACCCATTAAAAGGAGGGTTTAAACTGTTGTACTATCTAGAAACATCTGTACTATCTAGAACTCATTGCTTTGATAAATATAGTATGTTTGTTTATTTTAGCTCAAACCTGCTCCATTTTGGCCTTGATAAACATAAATAAATATTTGTGAAGGACATATCGTTTACAAAGTGCTAAATGTTGGGAAAAATTCCATTGGTTTCAAAAGGTCATTGCTACACTTTACCATTTTGCTCAAAATGGTCTTTATTCATAATCCCTGCTGTGTTGAAATGTTTTCGGTTTACGTCCCTAGTGCTCACATGATTAGAAGTAGCTAAGGATATAATTAATTTCTGTTAAGCACACAGCACGTTCGGTTTGCGATGTGTGTGTTAAGCCAAGTGACTCCTTAGTCGGTTACTGATGAGCTAAGATGAATATAAGAAAGCTTGTCTTGATTATGTCCAAGTACTCTTTGAGTGGATTTGAACGCAGCATCCAATAGAGGATTGTAGAAATAGATTGGAGACTGTGGTCTGGCTGGGGAGTTAGCTCTTGGTATTTGGCCGTTGACTACATCCCACAGCAAGACTGAAAAGGGAGAGTAGTCAAAAATAAGCTAGTGAAAGAAAATCAAAAGTAAAATAAACACGGAGAAATGAAAGTAGACAGTCAGCTTAATACAATAACGGAAGGAAGCAAAAAAAAAAATCTCATGGTGTCAAAAATTAGAAAAATATTCTCTATACTGGAATTAACATAATGTTATCAAGGATAATCAAATTGAACCATTGCCTGTCTAGAAGGTTGCACCAAATTCTTCAGCTGCATTTAATTGACATTAAAGGGACACTATATGCATCAAAACAACTTTAGCTTAAATGTTTTGGTATATAGATAATGCCCCTGCAGTCTCATTGCTTAATTCTCTGCCATTTAGGAGTTAAGTCACTTTTGTTTATGTTTATTTCAGCTCTAGCCACAGCTCCCGTTTTAAATATATCTAGGTACATTCTGTAAACCTGTTCTATTGTCGCATCATTGTACAATGTAACTACATGTTATCTTAGTGCTACAGCCGAAGCAATTTTCATGCTCCAAACCTTTAATCCGTGTCGTCAGCTGCAATGATTGATGTATCATGATGTATCATTTTGTACAATACTTTTGTATAATACTTTGTATAATACTCCTGTACTTTGTGTATTGCTATTTTCTATATAAAACCAATAAATACTATATATTGAAGAAAACAAATTTACATATCCCCTATATTTAAAAAGTATGCGCTGTGAGGTATGAAAAATAAAACCAAATATAGAAATCTATATTCCTCTATCCTGGAACTGAGCTCCTTAATGAAGCTGCTTGTCAATCATTGTTTTCAGTTCTACTCTGTACAGCTATGAATCACAAAACAATGTGTTCCCATGGTGTGTTTTGATTGAGCTCAATTGCAATGTCAGTTACCTTTAAAGGAACACTACAAGCCCCCTAACCATACCCTCCAAGAGTAATCTTTCAAACTATTTTATACTGGTTTGGCAACTTACTTAAGTCCTCTGAGTGGCTGCAATGGGTCCAATCATCTCCTGCAAGAATAGTTTGATGTCTAGAATAAGCTAAGCCTGGCTTTATTGAGAACCAAGCTCACTGGTGGAATGCACTCAACTGCTCAACTCTCAGCCAGTGAGTGTGGCCATGCATATTTCTTAGCTCAGTGCAGCTAACCTGATTCTCCTGCAATGTGAATTCGGGAGCAGGTACTGCAGACACATTGTCAAAAACGTTCTTAAACAGTTTGACAAATTACTCTGACAGGGGTCAGGCCACTCAGTACTATAACCACTACAGTGGCTGTAGTGTTCTTGGTGTTATGAGTGTTTATTTAATCCTTCCAAGGTCAATAAAATATCTACCATTCAGTTGTGTAATAACAAATATCCCAGGAGGTACTTTAAAATTGGCAAAAGCTAAATAATTTCTAATTGAGTAACTCAAAAGAATATTATAAAATGTAAACCGTTGTTGATCAATACTTAAACACACGTCATATTATATTAGTAGAAAACGGTTTCTTTCATTTTGATCAAACTAAGTACGTTACACAATCTCTAATTTACATATAGAGTGTCCCTGCTCACTCCACAGTTTAATAACTATGAATATATAATTTGTTAATCACAGGCAATACTGAAGATAACGATCATATGCTAAAGGCCTGAAGGCATTGACTGCTTATCCCTAAAATGCACACACAGTATATTGGTGCTTTATGAGGATGAGGATTAAAGGCTCCAATACTCTCCAGGGTCAAGGAATGAAACCATTTGTGAATGGTGAAATTAAGAGAGTCTATCACAGTCTTGTCCAAAGCAATATTTCGGTACCATCCTGTACATGCGCGTCCGTAGGAATTTTTCCAGGGGGGGCCATAATTATGACATCCATGTTTGATCCTTTTTTGACAGTGTCATGAAAGGGAAGGGGCATAGTCATTATCACAAAGCCAGGGTGAATAGTGTTTTCACAACTATGGTTTCAGGAATATATGTTTGTATTCCAGACACTAAAGTGTTCCTTTAAGCAAATTAAAGGAGCATTCTGGTCACCATAACAACTTCAGCTAAATGAAAATGCTATGATGCCAGGAAGCCCCTGGCTGCTCTCCTTCCGCTCTCAAATGGTTTAACCCCAAAGCCTTCCTCCAGCTCCAGGTCGCTCAGTGGTATTCGGCTTCTGAAACGGGGTGTCAGGAAGTGCAGATTGACGCCAGGCATGGGTGCTGCAGATTGGCTTAGAGCGTCAACTGACCACTCTAGCCAATCGCTAGTTCCCGGTTCATAATTTTTTATGACTGGGAGCTACTGATTGGCTTAGAGTGCCAGCTGACCGCTCTAGCAAATAAGCGGCACTCTGTGCGTCCTGACACTCAGTAAATAAAAGTGAACACATTAACACATTTTTTTTTTACCTGGGGAGATGAGAAGGTCCAAAGTGTCCCTGCTAGGCCCAGGTACCAAAGCCTTATGATGTGGTGGCCAGAATAAAGTGGAGGGTTTACTTCACTTGTCCTTCCTGCTCCAATCTCCCTTTCTTCTCCTTCATTTGACGCAGTCTTCTTTTACTTCTGACACTGTCTTCTCTCCCCCCATGTTTCCTTCTGCTCTTTTACTTTTTGCTACTTTCTGCTTATTTTGCACCCTTCTGCTCCTTTCTCTTTCTGATCCATTTCTGCTCCTTGCAGACCCTTTCTGCTCCTTCTCCTACTTTACCTTTGTGCTCATTCTGTCCCTTCCTGCTCCTTGCAAACCCTTCCTGCTCATTTACTTTACCTTTTGTGCTCCTTGATGTCCCTTCCTGCTCATTTATGTTACTTCTCTTTTCTGCTCCTTCCTGTAGGCTGCCCCCCATGCCTCACTTCCCATATATATAGCCTACCACCCATGCCTCACTTCCTTGATCTATAGGCTGCCCCCCCCCCCACGTGGACACCCATGCTAGGGGGTATAAATGTTCTTATGCTCAATGTATAAACAGGAATTACTGTAATGCATTCCTCTGCATAGAGCTGAGAAGCGTTCCAGCACTCACTCGTCACCGAGCTGAAAAGCGTTCCAGCACTCACTCGTCACCGAGCTGAAAAGCGTTCCAGCACTCACTCGTCACCGAGCTGAAAAGCGTTCCAGCACTCACTCGTCACCGAGCTGAAAAGCGTTCCAGCACTCACTCGTCACCGAGCTGAAAAGCGTTCCAGCACTCACTCGTCACCGAGCTGAAAAGCGTTCCAGCACTCACTCGTCACCGAGCTGAAAAGCGTTCCAGCACTCACTCGTCACCGAGCTGAAAAGCGTTCCAGCACTCACTCGTCACCGAGCTGAAAAGCGTTCCAGCACTCACTCGTCACCGAGCTGAAAAGCGTTCCAGCACTCACTCGTCACCGAGCTGAAAAGCGTTCCAGCACTCACTCGTCACCGAGCTGAAAAGCGTTCCAGCACTCACTCGTCACCGAGCTGAAAAGCGTTCCAGCACTCACTCGTCACCGAGCTGAAAAGCGTTCCAGCACTCACTCGTCACCGAGCTGAAAAGCGTTCCAGCACTCACTCGTCACCGAGCTGAAAAGCGTTCCAGCACTCACTCGTCACCGAGCTGAAAAGCGTTCCAGCACTCACTCGTCACCGAGCTGAAAAGCGTTCCAGCACTCACTCGTCACCGAGCTGAAAAGCGTTCCAGCACTCACTCGTCACCGAGCTGAAAAGCGTTCCAGCACTCACTCGTCACCGAGCTGAAAAGCGTTCCAGCACTCACTCGTCACCGAGCTGAAAAGCGTTCCAGCACTCACTCGTCACCGAGCTGAAAAGCGTTCCAGCACTCACTCGTCACCGAGCTGAAAAGCGTTCCAGCACTCACTCGTCACCGAGCTGAAAAGCGTTCCAGCACTCACTCGTCACCGAGCTGAAAAGCGTTCCAGCACTCACTCGTCACCGAGCTGAAAAGCGTTCCAGCACTCACTCGTCACCGAGCTGAAAAGCGTTCCAGCACTCACTCGTCACCGAGCTGAAAAGCGTTCCAGCACTCACTCGGCACCGAGCTGAAAAGCGTTCCAGCACTCACTCGGCACCGAGCTGAAAAGCGTTCCAGCACTCACTCGGCACCGAGCTGAAAAGCGTTCCAGCACTCACTCGGCACCGAGCTGAAAAGCGTTCCAGCACTCACTCGGCACCGAGCTGAAAAGCGTTCCAGCACTCACTCGGCACCGAGCTGAAAAGCGTTCCAGCACTCACTCGGCACCGAGCTGAAAAGCGTTCCAGCACTCACTCGGCACCGAGCTGAAAAGCGTTCCAGCACTCACTCGGCACCGAGCTGAAAAGCGTTCCAGCACTCACTCGGCACCGAGCTGAAAAGCGTTCCAGCACTCACTCGGCACCGAGCTGAAAAGCGTTCCAGCACTCACTCGGCACCGAGCTGAAAAGCGTTCCAGCACTCACTCGGCACCGAGCTGAAAAGCGTTCCAGCACTCACTCGGCACCGAGCTGAAAAGCGTTCCAGCACTCACTCGGCACCGAGCTGAAAAGCGTTCCAGCACTCACTCGGCACCGAGCTGAAAAGCGTTCCAGCACTCACTCGGCACCGAGCTGAAAAGCGTTCCAGCACTCACTCGGCACCGAGCTGAAAAGCGTTCCAGCACTCACTCGGCACCGAGCTGAAAAGCGTTCCAGCACTCACTCGGCACCGAGCTGAAAAGCGTTCCAGCACTCACTCGGCACCGAGCTGAAAAGCGTTCCAGCACTCACTCGGCACCGAGCTGAAAAGCGTTCCAGCACTCACTCGGCACCGAGCTGAAAAGCGTTCCAGCACTCACTCGGCACCGAGCTGAAAAGCGTTCCAGCACTCACTCGGCACCGAGCTGAAAAGCGTTCCAGCACTCACTCGGCACCGAGCTGAAAAGCGTTCCAGCACTCACTCGGCACCGAGCTGAAAAGCGTTCCAGCACTCACTCGGCACCGAGCTGAAAAGCGTTCCAGCACTCACTCGGCACCGAGCTGAAAAGCGTTCCAGCACTCACTCGGCACCGAGCTGAAAAGCGTTCCAGCACTCACTCGGCACCGAGCTGAAAAGCGTTCCAGCACTCACTCGGCACCGAGCTGAAAAGCGTTCCAGCACTCACTCGGCACCGAGCTGAAAAGCGTTCCAGCACTCACTCGGCACCGAGCTGAAAAGCGTTCCAGCACTCACTCGGCACCGAGCTGAAAAGCGTTCCAGCACTCACTCGGCACCGAGCTGAAAAGCGTTCCAGCACTCACTCGGCACCGAGCTGAAAAGCGTTCCAGCACTCACTCGGCACCGAGCTGAAAAGCGTTCCAGCACTCACTCGGCACCGAGCTGAAAAGCGTTCCAGCACTCACTCGGCACCGAGCTGAAAAGCGTTCCAGCACTCACTCGGCACCGAGCTGAAAAGCGTTCCAGCACTCACTCGGCACCGAGCTGAAAAGCGTTCCAGCACTCACTCGGCACCGAGCTGAAAAGCGTTCCAGCACTCACTCGGCACCGAGCTGAAAAGCGTTCCAGCACTCACTCGGCACCGAGCTGAAAAGCGTTCCAGCACTCACTCGGCACCGAGCTGAAAAGCGTTCCAGCACTCACTCGGCACCGAGCTGAAAAGCGTTCCAGCACTCACTCGGCACCGAGCTGAAAAGCGTTCCAGCACTCACTCGGCACCGAGCTGAAAAGCGTTCCAGCACTCACTCGGCACCGAGCTGAAAAGCGTTCCAGCACTCACTCGGCACCGAGCTGAAAAGCGTTCCAGCACTCACTCGGCACCGAGCTGAAAAGCGTTCCAGCACTCACTCGGCACCGAGCTGAAAAGCGTTCCAGCACTCACTCGGCACCGAGCTGAAAAGCGTTCCAGCACTCACTCGGCACCGAGCTGAAAAGCGTTCCAGCACTCACTCGGCACCGAGCTGAAAAGCGTTCCAGCACTCACTCGGCACCGAGCTGAAAAGCGTTCCAGCACTCACTCGGCACCGAGCTGAAAAGCGTTCCAGCACTCACTCGGCACCGAGCTGAAAAGCGTTCCAGCACTCACTCGGCACCGAGCTGAAAAGCGTTCCAGCACTCACTCGGCACCGAGCTGAAAAGCGTTCCAGCACTCACTCGGCACCGAGCTGAAAAGCGTTCCAGCACTCACTCGGCACCGAGCTGAAAAGCGTTCCAGCACTCACTCGGCACCGAGCTGAAAAGCGTTCCAGCACTCACTCGGCACCGAGCTGAAAAGCGTTCCAGCACTCACTCGGCACCGAGCTGAAAAGCGTTCCAGCACTCACTCGGCACCGAGCTGAAAAGCGTTCCAGCACTCACTCGGCACCGAGCTGAAAAGCGTTCCAGCACTCACTCGGCACCGAGCTGAAAAGCGTTCCAGCACTCACTCGGCACCGAGCTGAAAAGCGTTCCAGCACTCACTCGGCACCGAGCTGAAAAGCGTTCCAGCACTCACTCGGCACCGAGCTGAAAAGCGTTCCAGCACTCACTCGGCACCGAGCTGAAAAGCGTTCCAGCACTCACTCGGCACCGAGCTGAAAAGCGTTCCAGCACTCACTCGGCACCGAGCTGAAAAGCGTTCCAGCACTCACTCGGCACCGAGCTGAAAAGCGTTCCAGCACTCACTCGGCACCGAGCTGAAAAGCGTTCCAGCACTCACTCGGCACCGAGCTGAAAAGCGTTCCAGCACTCACTCGGCACCGAGCTGAAAAGCGTTCCAGCACTCACTCGGCACCGAGCTGAAAAGCGTTCCAGCACTCACTCGGCACCGAGCTGAAAAGCGTTCCAGCACTCCCTCGGCACCGAGCTGAAAAGCGTTCCAGCACTCCCTCGGCACCGAGCTGAAAAGCGTTCCAGCACTCCCTCGGCACCGAGCTGAAAAGCGTTCCAGCACTCCCTCGGCACCGAGCTGAAAAGCGTTCCAGCACTCCCTCGGCACCGAGCTGAAAAGCGTTCCAGCACTCCCTCGGCACCGAGCTGAAAAGCGTTCCAGCCATTCCTCGGCACCGAGCTGAAAAGCGTTCCATGCATTCCTCGGCACCGAGCTGAAAAGCGTTCCATGCATTCCTCGGCACCGAGCTGAAAAGCGTTCCATGCATTCCTCGGCACCGAGCTGAAAAGCGTTCCATGCATTCCTCGGCACCGAGCTGAAAAGCGTTCCATGCATTCCTCGGCACCGAGCTGAAAAGCGTTCCATGCATTCCTCGGCACCGAGCTGAAAAGCGTTCCATGCATTCCTCGGCACCGAGCTGAAAAGCGTTCCATGCATTCCTCGGCACCGAGCTGAAAAGCGTTCCATGCATTCCTCGGCACCGAGCTGAAAAGCGTTCCATGCATTCCTCGGCACCGAGCTGAAAAGCGTTCCATGCATTCCTCGGCACCGAGCTGAAAAGCGTTCCATGCATTCCTCGGCACCGAGCTGAAAAGCGTTCCATGCATTCCTCGGCACCGAGCTGAAAAGCGTTCCATGCATTCCTCGGCACCGAGCTGAAAAGCGTTCCATGCATTCCTCGGCACCGAGCTGAAAAGCGTTCCATGCATTCCTCGGCACCGAGCTGAAAAGCGTTCCATGCATTCCTCGGCACCGAGCTGAAAAGCGTTCCATGCATTCCTCGGCACCGAGCTGAAAAGCGTTCCATGCATTCCTCGGCACCGAGCTGAAAAGCGTTCCATGCATTCCTCGGCACCGAGCTGAAAAGCATTCCATGCGGTTCCTCGGCACCGAGCTGAAAAGCATTCCATGCGGTCCCTCGGCACCGAGCTGAAAAGCATTCCAAGCGGTCCCTCGGCACCGAGCTGAAAAGCATTCCAAGCGGTCCCTCGGCACCGAGCTGAAAAGCATTCCAAGCGGTCCCTCGGCACCGAGCTGAAAAGCGGTCCCTCGGCACCGAGCTGAAAAGCGGTCCCTCGGCACCGAGCTGAAAAGCGGTCCCTCGGCACCGAGCTGAAAAGCGGTCCCTCGGCACCGAGCTGAAAAGCGGTCCCTCGGCACCGAGCTGAAAAGCGGTCCCTCGGCACCGAGCTGAAAAGCGGTCCCTCGGCACCGAGCTGAAAAGCGGTCCCTCGGCACCGAGCTGAAAAGCGGTCCCTCGGCACCGAGCTGAAAAGCGGTCCCTCGGCACCGAGCTGAAAAGCGGTCCCTCGGCACCGAGCTGAAAAGCGGTCCCTCGGCACCGAGCTGAAAAGCGGTCCCTCGGCACCGAGCTGAAAAGCGGTCCCTCGGCACCGAGCTGAAAAGCGGTCCCTCGGCACCGAGCTGAAAAGCGGTCCCTCGGCACCGAGCTGAAAAGCGGTCCCTCGGCACCGAGCTGAAAAGCGGTCCCTCGGCACCGAGCTGAAAAGCGGTCCCTCGGCACCGAGCTGAAAAGCGGTCCCTCGGCACCGAGCTGAAAAGCGGTCCCTCGGCACCGAGCTGAAAAGCGGTCCCTCGGCACCGAGCTGAAAAGCGGTCCCTCGGCACCGAGCTGAAAAGCGGTCCCTCGGCACCGAGCTGAAAAGCGGTCCCTCGGCACCGAGCTGAAAAGCGGTCCCTCGGCACCGAGCTGAAAAGCGGTCCCTCGGCACCGAGCTGAAAAGCGGTCCCTCGGCACCGAGCTGAAAAGCGGTCCCTCGGCACCGAGCTGAAAAGCGGTCCCTCGGCACCGAGCTGAAAAGCGGTCCCTCGGCACCGAGCTGAAAAGCGGTCCCTCGGCACCGAGCTGAAAAGCGGTCCCTCGGCACCGAGCTGAAAAGCGGTCCCTCGGCACCGAGCTGAAAAGCGGTCCCTCGGCACCGAGCTGAAAAGCGGTCCCTCGGCACCGAGCTGAAAAGCGGTCCCTCGGCACCGAGCTGAAAAGCGGTCCCTCGGCACCGAGCTGAAAAGCGGTCCCTCGGCACCGAGCTGAAAAGCGGTCCCTCGGCACCGAGCTGAAAAGCGGTCCCTCGGCACCGAGCTGAAAAGCGGTCCCTCGGCACCGAGCTGAAAAGCGGTCCCTCGGCACCGAGCTGAAAAGCGGTCCCTCGGCACCGAGCTGAAAAGCGGTCCCTCGGCACCGAGCTGAAAAGCGGTCCCTCGGCACAGAGCTGAAAAGCGGTCCCTCGGCACAGAGCTGAAAAGCGGTCCCTCGGCACAGAGCTGAAAAGCGGTCCCTCGGCACAGAGCTGAAAAGCGGTCCTCGGCACAGAGCTGAAAAGCGGTCCTCGGCACAGAGCTGAAAAGCGGTCCTCGGCACAGAGCTGAAAAGCGGTCCTCGGCACAGAGCTGAAAAGCGGTCCTCGGCACAGAGCTGAAAAGCGGTCCTCGGCACAGAGCTGAAAAGCGGTCCTCGGCACAGAGCTGAAAAGCGGTCCTCGGCACAGAGCTGAAAAGCGGTCCTCGGCACAGAGCTGAAAAGCGGTCCGCCACTCCCTCGGCACAGAGCTGAAAAGCGGTCCGCCACTCCCTCGGCACAGAGCTGAAAAGCGGTCCGCCACTCCCTCGGCACAGAGCTGAAAAGCGGTCCGCCACTCCCTCGGCACAGAGCTGAAAAGCGGTCCGCCACTCCCTCGGCACAGAGCTGAAAAGCGGTCCGCCACTCCCTCGGCACAGAGCTGAAAAGCGTTCCGCCACTCCCTCGGCACAGAGCTGAAAAGCGTTCCGCCACTCCCTCGGCACAGAGCTGAAAAGCGTTCCGCCACTCCCTCGGCACAGAGCTGAAAAGCATTCCTTGGCATCATGCTGAAAAACGTTCCTGTACTCCCTCGGCACCAAACTGAAAAGCGTTCCGCCACTCCCTCGGCCCCGAGCTGAAAAGCGTTCCGCCACTCCCTCGGCACCAAACTGAAAAGCATTCCTTGGCACTGAGCTGAAAAGCATTCCGCCACTCCCTCGGCCCCGAGCTGAAAAGCGTTCCGCCACTCCCTCGGCCCCGAGCTGAAAAGCGTTCCGCCACTCCCTCGGCCCCGAGCTGAAAAGCGTTCCGCCACTCCCTCGGCCCCGAGCTGAAAAGCGTTCCGCCACTCCCTCGGCCCCGAGCTGAAAAGCGTTCCGCCACTCCCTCGGCCCCGAGCTGAAAAGCGTTCCGCCACTCCCTCGGCCCCGAGCTGAAAAGCGTTCCGCCACTCCCTCGGCCCCGAGCTGAAAAGCGTTCCGCCACTCCCTCGGCACCGAGCTGAAAAGCGTTCCGCCACTCCCTCGGCACCGAGCTGAAAAGCATTCTTTGGCACAGAGATGAAAAGCGTTCTGCCACTCCCTCGGCCCCGAGCTGAAAAGCGTTCCGCCACTCCCTCGGCCCCGAGCTGAAAAGCATTCTTTGGCACAGAGATGAAAAGCGTTCTGCCACTCCCTCGGCCCCGAGCTGAAAAGCGTTCCGCCACTCCCTCGGCCCCGAGCTGAAAAGCATTCCGCCACTCCCTCGGCCCCGAGCTGAAAAGCGTTCCGCCACTCCCTCGGCACCGAGCTGAAAAGCATTCCTTGGCATCATGCTGAAAAACGTTCCTGTACTCCCTCGGCACCAAACTGAAAAGCATTCTTTGGCACAGAGATGAAAAGCGTTCCTGTACTCCCTCGGCATACAGCTGAAAAGCATTCCGCCACTCCCTCGGCATACAGCTGAAAAGCATTCCGCCACTCCCTCGGCCCCGAGCTGAAAAGCCTTCCGCCACTCCCTCGGCCCCGAGCTGAAAAGCATTCCTTGGCATCATGCTGGAAAACGTTCCGCCACTCCCTCGGCACCGAGCTGAAAAGCGTTCCGTCACTCCCTCGGCACCGAGCTGAAAAGCGTTCCGCCACTCCCTCGGCACCGAGCTGAAAAGCGTTCCGTCACTCCCTCGGCACAGATCTGAAAAGCGTTCCGCCACTCCCTCGGCACCGAGCTGAAAAGCGTTCCGCCACTCCCTCGGCACCGAGCTGAAAAGCGTTCCGTCACTCCCTCGGCACCGAGCTGAAAAGCGTTCCGTCACTCCCTCGGCACAGAGCTGAAAAGCGTTCCGTCACTCCCTCGGCACAGATCTGAAAAGCGTTCCGCCACTCCCTCGGCACCGAGCTGAAAAGCGTTCCGCCACTCCCTCGGCACCGAGCTGAAAAGCGTTCCGCCACTCCCTCGGCACCGAGCTGAAAAGCGTTCCGCCACTCCCTCGGCACCGAGCTGAAAAGCGTTCCGCCACTCCCTCGGCACCGAGCTGAAAAGCGTTCCGCCACTCCCTCGGCACCGAGCTGAAAAGCGTTCCGCCACTCCCTCGGCACCGAGCTGAAAAGCGTTCCGCCACTCCCTCGGCACCGAGCTGAAAAGCGTTCCGCCACTCCCTCGGCACCGAGCTGAAAAGCGTTCCGCCACTCCCTCGGCACCGAGCTGAAAAGCGTTCCGCCACTCCCTCGGCACCGAGCTGAAAAGCGTTCCGCCACTCCCTCGGCACCGAGCTGAAAAGCGTTCCGCCACTCCCTCGGCACCGAGCTGAAAAGCGTTCCGCCACTCCCTCTGCACCGAGCTGAAAAGCGTTCCGCCACTCCCTCGGCACCTAGCTGAAAAGCGTTCCGCCACTCCCTCGGCACCTAGCTGAAAAGCGTTCCGCCACTCCCTCGGCACCGAGCTGAAAAGCATTCCTTGGCATTATGCTGAGAAGCGTTCCCGGCATTCCCTCGGCACTGAGCTGAAGTATTCCGGGTGTCTTTCGGCACCTGGCTGAAAAGTGTTGCAGGACTGCCTCAGGACCGGCCTGAAAAGCTTTTTGGCACTGGTTTGTACTGAGCTATAAAGCGCTTCAGCACTACGATCTGTCTCTCTCTGGTAATGGGCTATACTGCACTGCCCAGTACTAGGGAATAAAAATATTTTATCTGCTGGAAGAAGCTCAGAATTTAAAACAGATTGCGAGAGGTGCAGAGAAACAAAGCTCAGACCCATTTTCAATCCGAATTCTGATTGGATGCACCATGATTGCAAACATATTACTTAACCAGGAATGGTAAATTTAGCTTTTCTAGTTTCTGGTTTTGTCATATGATGACGTGGAGAACTATTTATAGATTTCTAGCTTACTCTAGTTTTCTCATGTGGCATATAAGCTTCTTGGAGGAATACTTTTTTTTATCTGCATGTTCACTAAATTTTAAATAGTACCTTTTACAAAATGCTGAAATTCAATTGTTGCATACATTTACGTACAGGTGTCTCTGGACGGCTTCTAGTTAACCTCCAAACAAACAGTCTGAGCCGGACCTACTATTGGTGGCTAAAAAAATTAGATGCTTCTGTATTTTGTTATGTTATAGATTATATATATTTTTGGTGCACTATTAGAGGAATATTGGATAGATATAAAGTGGTAAAATACATAGATCATTTTAAGGTTTTTATTTTCCTTGTTTGTAAAATTTTTGAGTATTTGAGTAAACATTTTTAATCACAATGTTTCTAAAGACCACCTTTAATATTACATTTAAGCAGAAGGGGGCAGTGGGTGTTATCCTGGATTTCACACAGTGCAGAATGCCTGAAGGAGTAAGAATTTTTTACAATGTGTGCTAATTAGCATCCTGTGCGCTGGAGGTATTTTTTGACAACTGTAATCGGAGATCTCACGAGATACAGCAGAGGGAGCTAAGCTACTGAGACTGAAATAGTAAATGCAAACGAACGGCTAATGTTCTCCCAACACACTTCACTGCACGGTTTAAACAGTCGAAAAATACTGCAAGATTATGTACTAAAGTGAGAATTTTAAACACTCTAGGGAAGTTGCTCTGGACTTAAAATTTGAAATTCAATTTGATATCTCAGTTTAGTAAATAGTTCTGCTCGTGTAGGAACAGGTGGCACAAGGTTCTGAAAGAGGCATTTGTCAACACGGCATCACAGCAATTATAACCTTTTATTTGTGTTCTGTAGTAATTGGGGTTCCACTCAAAATTGAACTTTTTGACTCTGTGTAGATGACTGGTTACATGGAAATGAATAAATAAAAATTTCGGCATTGTGTAATGCTTTACATCTTTACACATAGTGGATCCAATTTACCAGTCCTTTTTACTAGTATGACTCACCGGTTCGCATCATTGCATAACTCATCAACCACCAACATATGTTGGTTTTTTTTAGGTTTTGTTTAGTTTTTTTGCTGGTGTAAATGCACAATGAACGTGGTTAATCATTGACGCAAGCAATGAAACATTTTCACAATACGAGACTATAACCACATTTTAAGCAAAACAACACATCTGGGTCCCATGATGTTCATTAGTCATTTGTATTATTAAACTATTTGTATATACTATAGTATTATTAAACTATTTGTATATACTATAGTATTATTAAAGTATTTGAAACAAGGAGCTAGAGTTTAATTTTAGTCTTGAAGCCAGATGGATAGGGCATCCTCTTGTCTTGTAGGCATTAGCACACGGGAACTGATCCCAAAACAGAGCTTTTATGGAACCGGAATCGTCATCTGTCACCATTTTGCGATTAATAGATAAGAGATGTACATTGCAGGCCAGTAGAAAGAGATTACCAGCATTGGAAGCTCTGGGTTACTGGTGCCGCCATTTTATGTGAGATTTAAAATTTGCATTAAATGCCAGTTTGTGCCAGTATAACTTTGTTGCACACACACTTTTTTCTCCCACTTATTTGGCACAACTAACACATACATGTTAATTTACATTCTTTCAGCAAACTGTTATTTTGACAGCTACCATTGTAATCTTTTGATCGCTCAACTAATCCACTACTCTCTTTCATTTCAGTGAACAGAGTATCTGCCAAGCGAGAGCTTCCGTCATGATATACGATGACACCAGTAAAAAATGGGTGCCCATCAAACCGGGACAGCAGGGGTTCAGCAGAATTAATATTTATCACAACACTGCCAGTAACACCTTCAGAGTAGTTGGAGTAAAACTTCAAGATCAACAAGTAAGTACTTTTGCAGTGTTTGCATTTGGCATTTATAAAAAATGTGATTGAATTTAATACCTCCTAGGCATCATTTTAGTCCATGAATTGACCATACTTTCTTTTACCCTGAGTACGTGCATGATATTATAAGTGCAGTTTGGTTGGGAGAAATTTAAAACACAAATATGAACACTAACTTTGGCCAGGGTTTGTGATTGAGTGGCTACAAACATTTTTGAATACCCTGGGTGTTTTCCTCTTTTTGCAAATCGTGATGGGTTAATTTTCATTCCTGGGCTGCCATATGGTCTCAAAGGCAACATAGGCCCAGCAAACCAATCTGGAAGAAACTGAAAAGGAAGCCCTACATTTGATCCTGTGACTTTCACAAAACCACAAAACCATGATGGGTATTCTACTCGTAAGATTGCTGAACACAAATATGTGTATTGTATTGCAGTAAAAGCTTACAGTATGTACAGTTAAAATGCCACGCAGAACTTAGAACAACTTTTTTTTTTATAGATAAAATATTTCATGTGAAATGAAAGCCCGGTTTGTCTTGAACAAAATGGTATACAATAAGTGTGGATACACTTAATATTAAAGAAAAATTATGGTTGAACAAATATAGATTTCAAAATCTAGGTTTTGTTTTGGTCAGAACTTGGGCAACTGCCTCCGTCTTTATGGGGTTAAATTATCTGTAAAATTGTTGGAATGTGTTCTATAGTGTTAACATAACACAGACATTTTTTTGTACGCTCTGCTTATGTGAAGTTATCGCTGTAGATCCACTCTAAATATAGATTTCCTGTATATAACAGAAAAAGGACCATGCTGGGAAAGCGATCTTTAAATAAAGAAGTATCAATATTTGGAGTGCTTACCACCGCTTTTTAGTAGAGTTCCAATCCAAAGTCCTTAATAGAAGCGATAAGAAAAAAACAAACACTCCGAAGTGCGTGCCAAGAAACAGCGTTCACCAAGAAAGTTATAAAGAAATTTTACAAGTATTATATATATTTTACTGACAAATTTACAGGAAACCTGGGGGTGGACAACAGCCATCAATAAGTAAATAAACCATATCTTGAAGGGAACAGTCACTTCTGTAGAAATTACACATTTGGAGGGACACACAGTACGGTGTTGGGAATACAAGCCTGTAATCATAACTATAAAGTGCTTTTCTCTTTATTTAGAGATTGATCCATCCCCCCTCCCCAATCTTAATTAAAACTGGAAAAAAAAAGTTTACATTTTCCCCCCTCTGAGTCCCTGCAGCAGCTCGATCTGCCTCGTGTGACATCATGACGACTCTTCTTAACCCCTTAAGGACACATGAAATGTGTGACATGTCATGATTCCCTTTTACTCCAGAAGTTTGGTCCTTAAGGGGTTAAAGGAAAACTATAGCCCCCTGCAGCGCAGAAAGGGTTAAAAACCCATAATTAACTTACCTGAAGCAAGCGGTAATGTCCTTCGGCGCTGGGTCAGACTCCATCTCCGCTCCTCCTCCCGTATGTCAGCGACCTAATGTGCATGCGCGCCGAAATCGCATTAGGACAACCCCATAGGAAAGCATTGAATCTATGTTTTCCCTGGGGGTTTTAGCGAATGCTAGATGTCCTCATGCAGAGCGTGAGAACGCCCAGCGTCAATTAGGCGACTTGACTCGGAAACGCCACCAGAGGTGGGGATAACCCTGCAAGGTAATTGTTGCAGTTTCACAATAACTACAATAATTACCAGTGCAGGGTTAAACTGACAGGGACACTGCACCCAGACCACTTCAATGAGCTGAAGTGGTCTGGATGCCTACAGAGTCTCTTTAACATCCAAGTTAAAGCTCCTCACAGATGTTTTGGGGATGAAAAGTGAGTGCGTGGTCAGCACAAACTCCAATGACATATGGGTTAGCTATGAGAATGGAGTCAAACTTTATTCTCAAAGCTAATGCACCTCTACTGGCTTTTAAAAAGACCACTACCATGGGGTGTGTTTAACCCTTTAATGCAAACAGTGCCATATTTACTAATCAGTGATGTTTTAGATTGCAGGGTTAAAATGCACCTAGACAACTTCATTGAGATGAAGTGATGTGGGAGCCTATTAGTGGTCCTTTAAATAAAACGTTGCAAATTGCATATAACTTGTACTAAGCTATTTATTTATTTATATGAAGGCATTATGACATTTCTTTATTTTATTCATTTTCTTTTCTAGGTAGTTATAAACTATTCACTTGTAAAAGGTCTGAAATACAACCAGGCCACGCCAACGTTTCACCAATGGAGAGACGCTCGACAGGTTTATGGCCTGAACTTTGCGAGCAAGGAGGAGGCCACTGCGTTTTCCAATGCCATGCTGTTTGCGCTAAATATCATGAATTCACAAGATGGAGGTAAAAATATGTGTTTATATTATATTTAATATACGGTAATATAATATATAATCCACAAATCGGGTTTTCCTAATTGGAAGAAAAAAAAAAAAATCAAAAGTAGTGCAGTAGTTTGATTATTTTATTCCCTTATTGTAGAAAGAAAATAATCTGGAATTTTGCAACCTTATATTTTTTATTCTATCATTTCCTGTGGGAGTGGGAACTGTCTTTTCTTTAGTGGGATCTGAACTTGAGGATCTGTGAGTCATTGGATTCAGTGCATTGAATGTGTGGTGTATATTACCAGGATTATTTGATAAAGAAAAAAAACTAAGATAAAAGTTACCTGCGCTCTTTCCCAAATCCCTATGTATATTTAAATAAATAGAGGTTATTTAGTTACTCCAATGGCCATTAGAGGGAAATGCCCACCTGCCACGTCAAGGCAAACCTCTTAGGTGGGTCCTACACTAACCATCCAGAGGCTCAAGGAAGCAAGGTGAATGGTTAGTGTAGGACTCACCTAAAAGGTTTGATTTGTTAAATAGGCATAGGGATCTGGGAAGAGCGCAGCTAACTTTTTTGTTTTTTTACTGTATGTATTGAGGCTGATGTGTACTATGGTCGTTGCTGCCGCCCAGGAGTAGTGCGAGTTTGAGCACAGGACTTGTTTTTTTGAATTTGTATCCTCATTTGATATAGACTCTGAAGAAGAAAAAAAAATATGGCCTTTAACGAATTTGGTGCCTTGCAAATGGACAACTGGTCAATTGTTATTTACTAGACTCCCTCAAACAATGTTCTTCAGTTTGAGGCTATACAACAGTCTTGAGATTTCTCACTGAGAGTTATTGAATTATTGATTAACTCACTTCAAATAAAGCTGGGTATGATAAAATTCTGAATAAAACCATGATAACATTCTGGCCCATTGGCGAGTTCTGGAAGTGGGTTGAGTTGAAGGGTTAATCCAGAGACCATGATCAATTTAGTGATTTAAGGTGGTCATGGTGCTTGGAGTCTGTATGGACAATGCATCGCTTTAAACCTCTGCTGCTGCAGGTGTAACTCCACCTCTTGCAGCATCACATGGGTGTCATCAGCCAACTAGGAACTAAAGATCCTTTCTAGCTAATGTCCATTCTGTACAAGTTTCTCAGCCAATGAAGAACGACCACTGCAGCTTCAAGCTTATGCAGCTCTGCTGAAGCCAAAGGCATGTTACTAGACCACAAGGGAGCATCGGAGGCAAACCTCGGTATGGAAGCACACCATTGCTTTACAGTTTGCCCCATTAGTGGAGAACTGGGCCAGGATAGTCCTGGCATCATAACCACTACAGAGGGCTCTAGTGGTAATGATGCTTGAAGTAACATTAAGAACATTTTAATATAGATGGGTTTGAATCAACTTTTTTTTTCATGGATTTTTAACTTAGAAGGTCCAATCTGATCTAAAGATTGTGATGAGTTTTAATCGATTGAATGGTCAGAGTGATCTTCACAAGTCAAACTCAAAATCTCAACCTTTGTGAATTACTTAAAGGGACCCTGAAAGCACTTTTGCGTGCTGAATAGCTTTTGTGTAAAGAGTGTGTTCTATTTTATTCATTTGGAAAAAAAAAAGTGCAGATTACAATAGAAATTAACACTTTTATAAATAAATAGTTACACCCCCATGGTTTTCAAGCTGGCAACAGGTCCTGTTACTTCCTGGTTTGGTTAGCTCAGTGGAGCTAAATTCAAGAGGCAGCAATTGCTCAGAGCACCTGCCCTGCAAATACTTCTTATTGAGCTACAGTGGGAAGTCTGTGATTGGACAGCCACAGCAAGTCTAGGTAGAGGCTTTTGGGAGGGGCGGGGGGTTTCTAAAGGCTGCAGGCAAAAGATTTGCAAGGTTTGGAAGCTGTTTTTAGACATACACCCAATGCAATTAAATGCACGCAAGTTTTCATTTGGGGTATGTCTACTTAACACAGATTTAAATGATTTTTTATTTGGGCAGTGGAGTGTTCCTTTAACCAAATTCACTATTAGGAGAGGGATAGAAAATGTGGAAGACCATTTACGGTGTTTAATTATTCTGGCTTTTAAATAAACAAGGCCTGCATTCGGTTTCTTTATCCCTTGATAATTTCTCTGCAGATGTAATTATAGTGTAATACAGTAATTTGCTAAATGCGGTAACTTTGTTTGCAATGTTTATATACGGTTATAATGCAACCTTGTAAATGGCCATAGCCAGACATTTTAATTTAATGAGTTGTGGCTATTACAGAACATTTTAAGAGGCTTCATGATCTTCTGAGAAACATTTGTTACTGAACAATTAATTTAAAGTGACACTGTTTGCACTCAGACCACTTTATTTCAATAAAGAGGACTGGGTGCCATGTCCCCCGGCAGCACGGCATTTCACCACACACTAGCCTCCCTGTGCGTTCCTATGGGAAAAGAAAGGGATTGGCTGTAATCATCGATCTCGATGATCTCCACCAAGGAGGTGGGACGAGTCATGGAGACTGGTGCTGAGAGTGAGAAAAGGGTAACTAAAACTACTTTACCTCCTCCCCCTCCCTGTAGGTGGTAGTCACCTAAGCGGCCACCAGGAAACTGTAGCATTAGGAATACACATTTGTATCCTTAAAGGGACACTTTAAACACCCAGACTACTTCAGCTTATTGAAGTGGTCTGGGTGCATATTCCTTAACCCTGCAAAGGTTTTTATTGCAGTTTTTTAGAAACTTTATTACTTTGTGAGTTAACTCCAAATCTAGTGGCTGTCTGCCAGACAGCCACTAGAGGGACTTCCTTGTTAGGCGACCTTTGGTCGCTTGACGCTGTACGTCCTCACGCTATGCAGTGTCACCCGAATTCCCATTGGAAAGCATTGTATGATGCTTTCCTATGGGGGAAGTCCTAATGCAAGTACAGGAATTGGAGCACATGCGAATTAGGTCTCCTCTGCTGACGTCAGTGGAAGCAGAACCTGTACCAGCACCAAGGGACATCAGCGCTGGACTCAGGTAAGTGACATTTGTGTACCTTTAACACTTATTTCATATAAAACCACAGCTACTATTGCCGTTTTATACACCTAACAAAAGGGGTACACAAATCCTTTTGTAGCATGACACGTGTCATGTGCTGGTCGTCCTTACTGTTAAAGTCTATGTATGAATATTTGTCACCATTTAAAGGAGGGCTGGCAACAAATGTCCGAATTTGTAACTGCGCCCACCCATGCCATAAAATTGAAAATCAATCCTTGAAAACAAATGATACAATAATAAAGGATTTAATTGAAATGGTAAATAAGACTAAATGGTTACTATTATAGCTACCATATAAATGTAGCAAATTATACCATGTCCAGAATTAAAACTGAATTTGAAAAATGTAAGTGAAAATAGACAAACTGGAAGCATGTGCAATGCTAGCGGTGTTATCAGCTTGGCTATTTTGTCCCCATATATTAATTCCCAACAATTCATACTTTAGTGAAGAACTCTCTGTGAATGTTTGTAACTGTGCCAAGTGATAAGGTCTGTATCACTTGTTTTACATCAGAGAAATGGAACGCTACAGCGTTGGGAATACAATCCTGTATTGGTAATGCTACAGTGCCCCTGTGCCTAGGTTAAAAAAACAACAACAACAAAAAAAACAGATGTTGCCCTCCCGCCCTCCCCCCCCCCCCCCATGTGCAATAAAAATTAAAGGGATCCTATAGTGCCAGGGGAACAAAGCAGTTTCCATGTACCTCGGCGCTGGGTCAGGCTACGCTCATGCTCCTCCCCCTCAGTCAGCTGACAGGGGAGACCTAATGCGCATTAGAATGCACGCGCATTAGACCTCCCCATAGAAAAGCATTATTCAATGCTTTCCCATGGGGAAAATCTGACACTGGAGGTCCGTGAGAACGTCCAGCGTCAGATACCGTCCAAAAGTCAGTTCGGATTCCGGAAGCGCCCCCAGTGGCTGTCTGTTAGACAGCCACAGAGGGCAGACTTAGACCTGCAATGTTTTACATTGCAGCACTAAGTGCGAAAGTCTCACAGCACCCAATTAGCTGAAGTGGTCTGGGTGCCTACATTGTCCCTTTAATGAAAGTTTTGCTCACCTTTTCCCAGTGCAGAGGCTACCTCGGCATTGCTTACCTCTCTGCCTTCTACAACAGAATAGAAGTGACATGGTCTCACTCAGCGATGGTCCAAACCAATGCTGCTAGAAAGCACCGACCGCACATTTAAACTTCCCCATAGAAACAATTGTGTTAAAAAAAAAAAAAAAAACACGTTCCTATTGGCTTCTGCCACACAGTTTAACTCCGTCAGTATGACAGCAACTCAAGGTGGATTTAAAGGTGCAGCGTTTTACATTGCAGGATTAAAAAGAAGGCCGTTTCATTGAGATGAAGTAGTCTGGGTGGCTTTAGTGTTCTTTTAAGGAAACAAACTGAAATAACACTATTTTATTCAATATAAGCAGAGGAAAAATATAATTTTCTTTCTTTTAATAATACTATGTGAATTGGTTTATTTAAAGTATACTGCAGCCTCATTTTACGAACACAGTTGCCCTACTGCTGGCCTTGTGCAAATGATTCCCCGAATGCCATGTTCTGGCGTCATTAATAATGTATTTATAACAAAGAACACAAAATATGTATGTATCACAAGATATTAATACTCTGTGTAATTATATTCTGATAAAATAGTTTAAGGAGACTATTATGGTTGATCAGTATCCCTGTACAGATCTGTCATTCTGAAAAAGAAATTACCATTAATTAATCGAAAATGTTACATATAATATATAAAAAACAATATTTCAAGCCAATTTTAATATTAAACAAGGAATTGACACTGGAAATTATACCATTGACTAAATTAAAAAAAAAAATTTTTTTATTATTTTATATTTATACTAAAGATTTATCAAACATTACAATCTAGTTCAGTTCTGGCACAGCCAGGGCTCACGTTGCAAATGAGCTGGAGAAATAGAAACATTGTTTCAATTCATCTGTTATCTTTTGATGGTCAGCACCAAAGAACAGAGCTTATAACTATCATCAGGAAGCCAAGATGGAGACCCCAGTTAAATCATACAGAGCTGTGGATTACTACATATAATTGTTTAAAAAAAAAAAAAAAAAAAATAAGTAATTTAAAAAAAAAAAAATATATGAATTCTAAAAACTACAGGAAGTGAGTTCCCTTTAAAAGGGAAAAAAAATATTTCCAAACTCCAGTTTAACCATCCTTATGGCACTTTGCATAAACCACCTCGTGTTTACCAAAACCACTTAAAATAGATTAAAAAGATTAACATAAAGAGCAACCAACCAGACGCATATGTTTAGGTGCATTATGGGAAATGTTAGGTCTAAGCACATAAGATATGGAAGTACATATTTTACATTTATTAAAAGGATTTAAAAAAGGGTTTTAAAGACCCTGAACATAAGACTATAGAGACTTATTTTTGTTTTCGGCACTGTAGTAATTAACGTGAACACATTTTAGAGAGAGCACACCTGCTTGAGATTTGTATTCCTTATAAGTTTTCAGGTCTCCCTGTGTTTTTATGCGGGACCTTTTAACCCCTACTGTATTTCACAGTGACAAGTGACATGTGATGCTGGGTAGAAGGATGCAAGGCCTGATACAGAAGGCACAGCTCATGTTTCAGGTCTCCCAAGACTGCCTAATCAGATACATATATGGTCTAGTGGGGCTGGTGTTAGATTTGCCTGTCACCACGTAACTGATTGGCGGACTTTCAGTCCAAAATATCCCAAGGAGTCTCTGGGATCTTGATTTTTGTTTTTGTTTTTTGGCTTCATTTCAACTGGTCGTTTACAGTAGTAGCCTCTTTCCAATGGGATATACCCTCATTTGCACTGATTACTTATTAGGTCTCTGTTTGTTCGTACGCTTTGTACCTGATGTGTCTTTTGAATACACTATGCTTTCTGTCCAATGTGAGAATCAAACTAAAGAATTCTAGAACTTGTCACTTTTCATGGTGGGATTTGCAAGATAACGCCATTCTTTTAAGATGCCGGTCCATCGGGCCCAGCAAGGCCATCTTAAGAGAGTTACTTTGGCAACGATCAACCTAAATTGTAAGTAGAAAAGTTTCAGTTTAACCCTTTGGTTCCAATGGCCTGCAAATTGGGGTGAACGTAATGCAGTTCCCTCAGACAGTGAATGATTTATTTGATTTGATTTACTGTCTTTTCTGATCTTTCTTTGCGTTCATTTTAAGGGGGGTCAATGATGAAACGAGGCAGGGAGATTTGCTTGTTTTACATTATTCTTTTCTTTTATATTTTAACTGTGCAGAACATTAATTCATGATTTAAATGGCAGGGATTTTATTTTATTTAAAGTCTGGAAATATTAAAATATATGAATGCCATATAGTGAATTCAATCCCTAAAGAATGTTTGCATTTGTACAGTCAGTTCTCCATGGCATATAATAGGATGCAGAATTTGGATATATTCACATACACACAAAAAAAAAAATCTAAACAATGGCTAAAATTAAAGGTGCAGTGTTGAGCATGAATCAGAAATTATTTAAAATATAAATCAGTGTTTTATTGCTAACAAAAAAAAATTAAAATAAAGTATTGAATTGAAGTATTTTTGCATATGGATTCCCACTGAAAATATACATTACTTTGAAATTAAGAGCAAAGCAAATTTTGTTGCCTTTTCTTACTTTTAATAATGATTTAAAATTAACTTGTTAAATAAAAGATTCTCAGTTACTTACCCCAACTAATGAAGTACTTCCCTCCAACAAGTTCTTCACTGCCTGGCCAATGTCATTTAACCATAAAACGCCGGCCATGTTAATGTCCACTGAGACATCTTTTTAGAATTGTCAGATGAGCCCATGTTATAGCACTATGGGGGTAAATTAATCGATCCTGTATACACTGGATGTACAGTGAATGCCAAATATACAATGTAAAAACAAAACGCACATGCAATAGCTAACTGTTAGTTTGCAATTGGGCTGTGCAAACCTCTCAGACTGTTTCACTTTAAGGACATCCTGTGCTTAAAGGACCACTATAGTGCCAGGAAAACACTTGTTTTACTGGCACTATAGTGCCCTGAGGGTGCCCCCAGGGGCTCTAGGGGGTTGAAGGGGTTAAACGTACCTCTTTTTCCAGCGCCAGGTGGGGGACTCTCCTCCTCCTCCTCCTCCTCCTCCTCGTCGTCCGCTGAATGTGCATGCACGGCACGAGCTGCGCGCGCATTCAGCCAGTCCATAGGAAAGCATTCTCAATGGAGTAAACCTCTTCGTATATGGATAGGTTTGTGGATTTACACCTCCATGCACCATAAACACTACATCCTGTTCTAGTGGTTATGGTTCCCCATGTACACTGGCTGGCATCCATGTAGAGGGAGTAGTCAAACAGTTTAACCCCTTAAGGACACATGACATGTGTGACATGTCACGATTCCCTTTTATTTCAGAAGTTTGGTCCTTAAGGGGTTAAGAATGGCTTAACAATTTACCTGGGTCCCGTCTCCCATGGTGCCAAAGGCTACTGCAAGGACCATTCTTAAAGAAGTCCCATCCCAGACTGGGGTCTTTGCATAATTTACAAAGACCCACAACTCCGCTTGGTGTCTGGTAACCGTGGTGTGAAGATTTACATACTTGAACCTGTCCCTTGCGGACACCACAATAGTCTTCCTACTGGTCCTTTTCATCTGCCAGGAGCACATGTCCGTGTTGTACTCTGGCGCATGAGTGAGATCTATGGATAGATAAGGTCTTCTTCCCGTGAAATGACCGTAGTCCCAGTTTGTCTCGTTACATATTTTGGCTGAATTTCAGTTACATTCTAAAACAGTCAATGTATTCGTTATAAAAAAAAAACTAATTTTGGAAAAGTGGGTAGCAAACCTGCTTTATCGGTTGAACTGCTTACGCTAGAATGACACCATAACCACTGCATGAGCCACGGTGCTTGCTACCATGACCACTACACTGAGTTATAGGCGACTCTAGTAATTCCTTGTCACATTTCTTTTATTCCTGCTTGAGTGAATAAATATCTTGTGAAAAATGCTGGGTTCCAAGGTTCTAAAACATCCCTCTAAAATTCCCCACTACAGCATGGTAAGCAAGAGGTAACAAGGGGTAGTTTTTGAACCACATTGCCCATTATTCCCAATCAAACAGTGTTCAGCCAGCTCTGGCTGAGGTCCATGATAGTTGTGGTTTTCACAATAACTCATCTCTTACATACAAAACAGGTTAGGGAGCTTAGTTATTGAATTCTGTGAAATAGTTATACAAATTCTCGTGAATATAAATTAAAGCTATTTATGAAATGTCATTATTACTACGGAAGTAGCACAAATTAAAAACAAACGGAATCCGTGAAAATTACAAGCTAACTAAAAAGTAGTAGAACGGTCTAATGCTCTAGCTCTACAAAGGAAAGCGAATTATATTTTTGATTAAATATGACCTGATGTATTTTAAAAACTGGAACAGACCATCGTAAGCAAGTTCTAAAAATATTTCCCCAATAAGCTCTCTAAAACAAATATAGATGGCTGTATTTTAGGATATGAAACTGTAGAAGGAAATCCTGTTAGATCGAGAAAGAAAATAGGAGTAAACATAGAAAGAAAAAAGGGGACAAAAACAGTCACTACTTGTAATAGATGTATTTACGGCATCCAGATCGAATCTAGAGTAAAAGTGAACTTGAAAAAGGTGTGTAAATAGTTCTCTCATACGATTCTAGAGTGAGTGAATTAGGAGGTTTCATATATAGTGGAAGTTCTGTAGTTATAAGAATGGGATTAGGTTGATTTTTTTTTTTTAACCCCTTAAGGACACATGACATGTATGACATGTCATGATTCCCTTTTATTCCAGAAGTTTGGTCCTTAAGGGGTTAAAGGGACACTAGAGTCACCTGAACAACTTTAGCTTAATGAAGCAGTTTTGGTGTATAGAACATGCCCCTGCAGCCTCACTGCTCAATCCTCTGCCATTTAGGAGTTAAATCCCTTTGCTTATGAACCCTAGTCACACCTCCCTGCATGTGACTTGCACAGCCTTCCATAAACACTTCCTGTAAAGAGAGCCCTATTTAGGCTTTCTTTATTGCAAGTTCTGTTTAATTAAGATTTTCTTATCCCCTGCTATGTTAATAGCTTGCTAGACCCTGCAAGAGCCTCTTTTTTTCCATGCAGGCTCTGTCAATCATAGCCAGGGAAGGTGTGGCTAGGGCTGCATAAACAGAAACAAAGTGATTTAACTCCTAAATGACAGTGAATTGAGCAGTGAAATTGCAGGGGAATGATCTATACACTAAAACTGCTTTATTTAGCTAAAGTAATTTAGGTGACTGTAGTGTTCCTTTAAGGGACACTGTAGGCACCCAGACCACTGCAGCTAATTGAAGTGGTCTGGGTGCTGTGACCATTTTGAACTTAGTGCTGCAATGTAAAACATTGCAGTTCCAGAGAACGTTTACATTGCGCTTCTGGAATCTAAACGGACTTTTGGTCCGTTACATGACCTAGACGTCCACAAGGACCTCCAGCATCAGATTTTCCCCATAGGAAAGCATTGAATAATAATTCAATAATTCTATGGGGAGGTCTAATGTCATGCTTGCACATTAGGTCTCCCCCACTGGCTGATGTTGGCGGGGGAGGAGCATGGGCGGAGCCTGACCCAGCACCGAGGGACATCGGCGCTGACTTCAGGTAAGGAGCTGAAGAGGTTTTAACCCCTTTGGCGACATTGGGGGGAGGGAAGGGGGCACTCCAGAATACTCTAGTGCCAGAGAAACGGATCTGTTTTCCTGGCACTGGGGAATCCCTTTAATTACAGTTTTAAAAGGTACATTCCATGCACCACAATCATCACAGCACTCTGTAGTGGTTATGGTTCCAGGAGTGACTTTGCAATCATCCATAAGTAATTGAACGGTTTCATGTCTTACATGGGGTCCGCCAGGCACTGCTCCCTGCTCAGTGAGTCAGGAGCTCTCAGCTCTGAGGTAAGCCCAGCAGTACATGGCTTAGCTTGTTAGCTGAGAGAGAATAGCTGATTCTTTCAGCCAATGAGTTGGCCCAACACTGCAGAGCAAACAAACTAGTAGTAGCGTACAGCTCTCAATATTAGAAGGCAAGATATAGATTCCAAGTACGAAGTCAAACCATTAGCAAACTATTTGACTGCATACATGGGGGTTGGGGGGGCACCAGGGCACTCCTGGAACCATAACAACTACAGAGGGATGTAGTGGTTATGGTGCAATGAGTGTTCTTTTAATTGAAAGAAATGCCAGTGTTGAATATAAAAAAAGATATATGGAAGCAGGGGATAGAGTTGCCGGAGTCAGACAGGACCAATGTAAGTTCTAAACCAGTTTGATAAATGACATTGGGAGAGGTGCCATAACCATTACAATGTAATGTTGCAATTTTGGTGCTAAAGGTTTTCCTTTACAAATCCGTTAATGTGCTACAATCATAACTGATGACTTGTATGCAATCCAGTACTTCGAAGTCATAGAGAAGCATTTATTTAAAATATTATTTACAGCTCTTATCCAGAGCACTATACAAATAATGCCAAAAGAGCAGGCTTCTTCAAACTCTGACCTTCCAGATGTTGCTGAGCTGCAACTCCCATGATTCTATGAATGAAATCAGTAGGCTGAGAATCATGGGAGTTGTAGTTCCACAACATCTGGAGGGTCGGAGTTTGAGGAAACCTGATCTAGAGGGTACATAGTGGGTACCACAAATGCCTTGCAAGTTCAGAATATAGACACAAAGCAAATCATTTTATACTCTCAATACTTACAAATTCTTTAAAAAAAAAACACAGAGTATATTCCAAATGTGGTCTTTTGGAGCACACTGCAGATCTGCCAACAGTGTTTCTCTATAAAAAAAAATACCCATTCCTGATTAACCCCTTAACCCCTTAAGGACCAAACTTCTGGAATAAAAGGGAATCATGACCTGTCACACATGTCATGTGTCCTTAAAGGACCACTCTAGTGCCAGGAAAACACTCGTTTTCCTGGCACTAGAGTGCCCTGAGGGTGCCCCCACCCTCAGGGTCCCCCCTCCCGCCCGGCTCTGGAAAGGGGAAAAGGGTTAAAACTTACCTTTTTCCAGCGCTGGGCGGGGAGCTCTCTGCCTCCGATCCTCCTCTTCTCCTCCCCGTCGGCTGAATGCGCACGCGCGGCAAGAGCTGCGCGCGCATTCAGCCGGTCACATAGGAAAGCATTCATAATGCTTTCCTATGGACGCTTGCGTGCTCTCACTGTGATTTTCACAGTGAGAATCACGGAAGCGCCTCTAGCGGCTGTCAATGAGACAGCCACTAGAGGAAATAGGGGAAGGCTTAACCCATTCACAAACATAGCAGTTTCTCTGAAACTGCTATGTTTATGAAAAAATGGGTTAACCCTAGAAGGACCTGGCACCCAGACCACTTCATTAAGCTGAAGTGGTCTGGGTGGCTAGAGTGGTCCTTTAAGGGGTTAAGGACCAAACTTCTGGAATAAAAGGGAATCATGACATGTCACACATGTCATGTGTCCTTAAGGGGTTAAACTACAGTTCACAGTGAGCAAGAGAGGAAATTGCCAATCAGATAGCCATGAGTTTATAAAAGTGCCAAAATCTCTTGAAATCTGCATTTTTATAAAAAGTCAGATGAGACTTGCAGTTAGCTTGCTGAAATGTTTTAGGGGGCAAGTACAAGTTCATTTATGCATTATCTAAATACAGGTGAGGGGCAGGTCAAAGGTGTCAGTAGACCTTATTTTTGTCAAACCATACAAAATATATGACAAGAAACATGGGGTGGCACTCAAAGTCCACTAACTGTAGAGGTCATGGTGCAAAGAGCATTTATTTTATATATTATTCGTTATATAGCGCCAACAAATTCTGCAGTGCTGTATATAGAGTATAACGTTTTCATATTAAGAATGCAAAACTAAATCTATGCATTAGTTTTGCCTTTAATATGAGACCCTCGTAATTTGAAGTTCTACAGAAAAAGATTTACCACTAGCTACATACCTTACATTAGCAATGGATGGAACCCATATAAAGTATTCCTGCCTATTTGCGTGCCATAAATAAGAGTTACGGCGAAGGGTGACAGCATGTAATATTTTACATTCAAGAGGGAGGGGAACAACATAACTTCATTATGACATCTTCACTCTGAACGCAAGTGATGAGAAGTCAGAATAAAAACTGCATTCCACCGTCTCATATTATGTATACAAAATCTATACTTACCGCGATCCAATGCTTTACCCATGAATCCTGCTGCCTTGTCATCCCTCTATAAATTAAGACTATTGTCACTGGTAATACTACATATTAATTGACAGACAATTTCTGCAGTCTCTGCAAGATATTCATGTCAATCAAAAACCAGAGGCAACCAAGAAATCTACCTCCAAGGCTAGGTGTGTTAGTTTACCGGTAAGTTAATTTCCTGATTTAGGGTGTCTCTTTGGAGCATTGTGTCTATGTGTAGTTCAGCACAACTATGTCTTGATGCCTCTCTCACGGTTATTTATATGTAGCCCAGCATCCAATCATGTGTCATGGTGTAGCTCGCCTAGAGTACATTTCACATCTTGTTATGTAGCTCGGCCTCTATTTTGAATAGACAGCAGAAAGAAAATACATTGATGCTCCTTAAATGGGAAAATTCTAATCACAATCTAATTTATGGAGTTCTTGAAATCCTGATTCATTAATAACATTATTAGCCCTCTAAGTGAGGATCAAATACAAATTTTAAACTATGTACTATAAATATTAATAAAAATATATAAAAATACTTTAAAGCTTTGTTCGTGACACGTCACTCTGCAAGTAATCCATTTTAAACCCTTTTGTTGCCAATAAAAAGTAACAGCACCCACATCCCTGGCCCAGAAGAGGGCTAAAAATATTTTATTTTAATGGCAGATGCTGTGATGGATTTTTATGTGGGAGTTGCTTGTTATGGCATTCTCTAATGGGTTGCCTTGCTTCAAGAAAGGTTGGTTATCGGTCAGTGAACCTTATGCGTTATAAAGCTTTTTCTTCTTCTATGCGTGGTTATTAATATTTGAAGTGACATACAGGGAAAGTCAGCATTGCCCACACCTGGTTTTGTAAAAGGCACAAATACTGCGGACACAGATCTTTGCTTCTTCTACAGACTGAAGTCCACAGAGAGTTCTCTCATAGAGGCCCTTTTATACTGTATTGTAATGGTTCTCCCTACAGACCGAAACATAAAACCAAAGGCTTTTTACAGCAGATAAAAGTGAAATAGTTCATCTACTCTGTCCATTTCTGACTAAATCTGGACTTTTATTCTTGAACTAGTACAGTACTAGTACAAACAGTTTTTTTTTTTGTTTTTGTTTTTTAAAGTCTACTATATTATACCCTACCATCTTTGCTGGAAGACTGTTCGAAGCATCTACAACCCCTTGTTTACAAATAGTTTTCTTGACGTTACCCCTAAAGTTACGTCTGCTTGTTCTGGCGCCCCTTCTTACTTTTCATATCGGGTTAAGGCAGTGAATTGAGCAGTGGAACTTCAGAGGCATGATCTATATACAAAAACTGCTTCATTAAACTAAAGTTGTTTTGGTGACTATAGTGTCCCTTTGACATTTGTGACTAGAGTGATCTGTTTGTGAAACCAGGTAAATTCTCTGTTTCAGTGACAAGACATATACCATGCCCTAAATGCAACCTTAAAGGGACACTGTAGGCACCCAGACTACTTCAGCTAATTGAAGTAGTCTCGGTGCTGTGACCCTTTTGCACTTAGTCTGCAGGTTCGACCTCTTAATCTCTAATTTCCTCACACTTCTTTTATAGTGACAAATGCGCTCTCACGGTTTATAAATCGCTATAAAACGTGAGTGCGCATTTGTCACTACATACTACCTTAAATATTTTATTATATTTATTGCACTTAGATTGTTTGTTTTCTCTTTGTCTCTCTTTTTTTGAGATATTCTACCACCAACAAGCCTCTATTGTTACCATACATGTATGTATAATTTTTAACATCTATATCTGTGTGATTTTCACCTATAGATCTACATATTATAAGCGCGGATTATCTTCCCTTTGTTTTCTGTTTCAACAACCTCAACTGCCCTGATGCCTCCCTTCTGCTCTCTGTGACCTCCTCCTTCAGCCTCACACAGTGGTCTACTTCAGCAACTCCTACAGAAGGAAATACTCTTGACCTCATCTCCTCCAATCTCTCCACTGTTAAGTTTCCTTTATCTGACCACCATCTGCTGAACTTTGACATCAGCATACCCCTTACCCAAATTTCACCACCCTCAACTCTCCAATCTCGCAGAAACTGCCACTGCCTTGATCTCCAGCATTTCCCCACCAAACTCCAAACTCCTTTTACCCATCTCAATTGCTCTAACTCTGCAACCTCACTCTACAACTCCACTCTCTGCTCTGAACTAGACATCATAGCACCTCCTACATTTAAACGCAGCAAGGGTTCCAAATTACAACCCTGGCACACCAAGCTGACCCGATAACTCAAAAAATGTTCCAGAACTGCTGAACGCTGTTGGAGAAAGTCTCACTCTGCACCTGGCTTCCTCTACTAAAAAAATAATGCTGCGCTCCTACACTCTGGCTCTTTCCTCTGCAAAACTAAATTACTTCAATACCCTCATTACCACACTCTCCCACGAACCCCAACGACTTTCACAATTTTAATGCTCCCCCTCCTCCTACCACCCTGTCCACCTAAAACTTTGCATCTCACTTCACTGAGAAGATTTCTACATTCAAGGAAGAGATCTCTAACCTCTCCCCTTCCCCTTCCAATACATCACCCAACCCCACTCACCGCTGTTCTATGCTCATTCGCACCTACTACAATGGTAGGTTTCTACCCTGCTCCGATCCTTCCGCCCCACCACCTATTCCCTTGATCCTATTGCCTCATATCTCACTCAAACCCAGTCTTCCCTCTCTTGCTCTTCCTCTCCCTTTCATCCAGCACATTTCCTTCACCCTTCAAGCATGCAACCATAATGCCAATTCTGACCCCAAATCCCCATCCAACTATCGCCCTATATCGTTACTGCCATTTGTCTCCAAGACCCTTAAGAGAGTTGTGTATGCGAGACTGATAGACTCCCTCGAATCCAATGCTCTGCTTGACCCTTTTCAGTTTGGATTCCGGGCTCATCACTCTGTTGAAACAGCTGTGACTAAAGTATCCAACGATATAATCGCTGCTAAATTTTGCAGCCATTACTCTATCCTAATTCTCCTAGATCTTTCTGCTGCCTTTGCTGCCTCTTCTCATTCTCCATAATCTTGATCTATGGGATACTGTTCTCTCCTGATGCTCTTCCTATCTCTTCCAGCGCTTTTTCAGTGTTTCTTTCTCTGGCTCTGCCTCTTCTCCCCAACCCCTCTCTGTTAGCGTTCCTCCAAGGTTCTATCCTTGGTCCCTTACTGTTCTCTATCTATACTGCCTCCCATGGCTTCCATGATCATTTATATGCAGTTGACATGCAAATCTACCTGTCCTTGTGTCTCTGACTGCCTCTCCGCGATTTCCAACTGGATGGCTGCTCACTTCCTTAAGCTCAACCTGCCCAAAACAGAACTTCTGGTCTTTCCTCCATCAAGTGTTGCTACTCTAGTGTGTCTCCCTCCAAGTCAACGGCGCCACCATCACCTCTACCTCGCAGGCTCGCTGCCTAGGTGTTCTCTTTGACTCAGACCTCTCCTTCACCCCTCATGTTCAGTCGATTGCCAAATCCTGCCGCTTCCATCTCAAAAACATAGCTCGCATCCACCCTTATTTAACACCAGACGCAGCTAAGGTGCTTGTCTATGCTGTTCTTTCTCACTTTGACTACTGCAATCCCCTTCTCAGTGGTCTTAAGTGTTCCCAGATTGCACCCCTGCAATCTATTATGAACATGGTGGCAAGGATCATTTTCCTGTCCCTTTATTCCACCTCCCTCTCTCTGTCAGTCCCTACATTGGCTTCCAGTTAGATATAGGGCTCAATTCAAGATTCTGGTGCTTGCTTACAAGTTCCTACATAATGCTGCTCCAACCTACCTATCCTCCCTAATACACAAGTATGTCCCGTCGAGGCCCCTGCGCTCTGCCTAAGACACAAGTCTATTCTCTGTCCGTACTCACACATCTGATGCTCGCCTCCAAGACTTCTCCAGGGCTACATCTTTTCTGTGGAACTCCCTTCCCTTCTCCGTTGGACTTTCACCCAGTCTCCACTCCTTCAAAAAATCTTTGAAAACTCTTCTTCAGGAAAGCATATCATTTAAACTGTTAGCAGATTTTCATTCCCCCACCCCCCCCACCCCCGCCACCCCCGCCATGACTCCTCTCCTGCAACTGTCAAAAAAAACCACCTAAGTTCTCAGTGAATACTTTTCTAGCAAACTAGTTCATTACCCCTACTTATATCACACTCCCTCTAGAATGTAAGCTCATTGAGCAGGACCCTCAACCCCTCTGTTCCTGTGCGTCCATTTGTCTGGTTACAATTAAATGTCTATTAGCCCACCCATTGTACAGCGCTACGGAATTTTGCTGGCGCTATATCAATAATAAATTGATGGATTATGGGCAGGGATGGAAGGATAGTGAAAGACAGCAAATGATTAACACGCTCTGGATCCAGGCAATTAGCGGTCATATCCAGTCACTCTAGCACTAATACAGAACAGGCATTCCTACTTCTGAAACTTGGTCTTTAAAGCAACACTAAATATTACCGACCTAAAGTATGTCTGTCCACTTCCCAGATCTGTCCATCACATAATATGTGTTTACATAACTCTGACTAATCCTTCATTCGCCTATGCAGCAGTGTAAAAAGGTTAAGGGATCATCAGCCGGTAATAGATATATGTGACGTCAACTATGACATTTTGCATTCTAGCTCTCTCTTCCTGGGGCTTGTATTGTTAAAGGGTTACTCCAACCAAAACACAGAATTTTCAAACACTGTTTTTAGTTAGAGTAACGCTTGCTGTGCTGGTTCACACCACAATAAAAATGAAATAAAGATAAAAACTTGCCTACCTACCAGCGCCACGGTAAGATTATACGTGCAGCTATGTTGTCAATTCAGCAATTTTTTCCTATAAATTGTAAATTCAATTTGAATTCCCAACAAGTAACAAGTAGACGATTTAGGAGTTTATTCATTTATTCATCGAAAGGTAGAATTTCACACCCAACTTTATCCTAAATTTGACATATTCACCAAAGTTCAATATTTAATAGGCAAGCCGTTGACCTGTTTTTTTGGACTGTTGCATTAAATCTGGTTGGACTTCTCAGTTACATTTATATAATGATATATGTACTATAGAGAACAATTTGTCAAAATAAATTTGGTATCTCAGACTGCATAGCCATGAAAGGGTGAAAAATGATTTCAAATATTGTCTCAAAAATACCTATTTAAAATTTCTGTGAAAGAAGACGACCTGCATTTTTGAGTAGGTAGGTTTCGTTGGTGGACACCCGTGTGAAAGGGAAATTCACCTTGATGACAATTTTTTTCTTTTCCTTTTTAGATGTATTTTCATATAAATGTTTTTGCTGCATGGAAATTGCATTTTGTTTATTGACCGGTATGGAGTGAAGTGCTGTTTGTGACTCTTGCGTATCTTCTAAAACGTTAACTATTTTGTGGGAAGATACGAAGATAATTCATTGTACAGCGCCAAGGAATCTGATTGCGCTATATAAATAATAAAATAATAATAATAATTCGTAATTAAGTGCATTTTACATTTATTTTTACAAGCATTTTTGAGGGTTTTCCCATTGAGTAGGCCTACAGAATATTCTGGCTGTTTATAAATTATAATTACTATATTTAAAGTTGACCCAACAGGTGTCTTAATATAGTAAGTGAGCACCTGCTTTCAAGTTAGTTTGAGTTTCCTTTTGGTTCTAGATACATGCTGCCTTTCAGGAAAAGGTCAAGAGGCCACAAAACTGATTTTGATCCAAACCGAGTCTTTTGCAGTAGCTGTAGGACCTTTCACCCTAACAGTGTGGGCTGACCTTTTTAAGAGTAAATTTGGCATTGAGAGGTAACTGGCTTCCACGAGTAAGACTAAATACAGTAGCAAGGACAACTCCTGTGCCAGAGAATATTTTAATTAATCACAGTGAGGTTAACTATATCAGATGTCTCTTTACAAACAATTTTGAAAGTAAGATTCAACGTTGTCAAATTTAATGACACTGCATATATATATATATTTTAAAAATATTCATATTAAATTGAAGCAGAAGTTCACCCTCCCAGACCAAGAAGAGGCTCAGCCAATCAGGAGTCTAGGCAAACTTCAAACATTCTTCACGTGGACTGATAAGAGTTTATCTGGGCTATTTTGGAACTATGACCTTGATTTAATATTTTGGAATACGTTTTACAGATGATTTTAATATTTTGTAAAAAAGAAAAAAATACATTAAAATTTGATTTTTTATTTTAATATGTTTGGATATATTTCACATTTTAATCACTTGAAAAGTTTATTTATAAATAAACAGAGGCCTAGTAAATGTAGCAAGTTAAACTTTTTTGACTCCCATATCACTGCTCATTTATTTCCAGGACAATTCAAGAGAATCAGCGAGGGCAAAAGTTAGGATAAACCTTTTTTTAATTTGTCTATTTCTGTCTATTATGTTGCATTCATTAAAGCAGGTAGGCAACCTTTGGCACTCCAGAAGTTGTGGACTACTGCCAGCATTATGGGAGATGAAGTCCACAACATCTGGAGTGCCAAAGGTTGCCTATCCCTGTATTAAACTGTGAACGGTCAAATAAATTACATAGTTTGGGCCAAAACGCATACATTTTAAATCATCAGCATTAATTGTTCCAACCTGTTACTTTGACATGAAATGTAGATTACTTTTGCCAGTTCACCACAATATAGAGTTTTAAAGGAACACTATAGGGTTAGGAACACAAACATGTATTCCTGATCCTATAGTGTTCAAACCACCATTTAGGTGGATTGCGCCCCCCTTAGAAGAGGTTAAAATTCACCATATTTCCAGCGCCGCGGGGACCTCCCTATCCGCCTCCTTGATGACATCAGAATTTACAGTTTAAAGCCAAATGCAATGCTTTCCCATAAGAAAAGCATTGAGTTGGCTGAAATCGGAATGGGGCAGGGCCCAACGCCGTTTTGGCCAATCAGCACCACCTCATAGAGATGCATTGAATCAATGCATCTCTATGAGTAAAATTCAGTGTCTCCATGCAGAGCATGGAGATGCTGAACCGCAGTGCTGCCTAGTGTGCAGCACTGCCCCAGGAAGCACCTCCTGTGGCCATCTGAGGAGTGACCACAGGAGGTATCCCTAGGGGACAATGTAAACACACTGCCTTTTCTCTGAAAAAGCAGTGTTTACATGAATATGGTTGAAGGTAATGATTATACTCACCAGAGCAACTACCGTGAGCTATGGTGAATATAGTGTCCCTTTAATGTATACCTCCGTAGATCTCTTGCTCTTTCTAGCTGTTGCTGGTCCCCATTTGCTACCTTCATCATTACAGGTTCTTTTTTTATTTTTATTTTTTTTAAGATAATTACACCCATATTTTGTACAATTCTACTTTTAGTAACTGACAGGCAGCTGATAAATGGAGACACATTAGACATGCAAGATGAAAGAGATGAAGGTAGTTTCACAGACAAGATGGTTCTCCTGAGATAATAGACAAAGGGAGAAAACAGATGGAGAATTTGGGTAATTAATATTTAATTTAAAAAAAAATGTAAAAAGAAATAAATTAGTATTTCAGATGCTCAGCGTTCTCTCATTGTTCTGACGCTTCACTGCTCATTACTGGGGGATTATTACATCCCTGATCATTTTTATAAAAAAAAACAAAAAAACAAAACTTTCTAATACACAAGCATCTCTCAGTACACCATCGATCGCTACCAGATCTGCCACAATGCTGCCAAGGTAAGCCACAGTGTGTTGCTATATTTGTCTGTCTTGGGGTTGGCTGCGGGGCTGAGGACTCCTGATTAAATATTAAAGCGTAGAAGTGCAGTCCTGTGCTGTAGTGTAGTATTGATTACAGTTGGTGTAACCTGGCACTCTCTGGGAGAGCAAGTGAGTGCAAAATGAATAGGGACCATTCAGAATTGTTCAGCAAAAGGCCTTCTTTTATACTATGGTTAGCAGAGAGTGGGTCTTTCATTGCTTCTGCCTGTGCCACTGTGATTGTCTCATCCTTTGCAGAATGTCTTGTAGGTGATTAACTTTTTTTTATATACATGTAATGTTCTGTAAATTTGTATGTGCGATTGCCGTTTCAGTGCTGGATATGGTACTGTAGGGCAGTGATGGTTTATCAGTGGTACTTTAACGGTCGTGTACTATTTTTCCGAATACCTGGATGAGCTTCATAGCAAAAAAATCTAACAGCGGTGACAGGGGCTTGCAATCGCAGACATAGGTTAAACCTATCAGTGAGTTTTAAGACCGTCTTAAAGTTCAGGAGCATCCACATTTTAATCTCCACCGAGAGACCTTTCATTTCATCCTATGCATATGCACTATCGATGCTTTCTTTAGTTACTTTTGCTTGTTAATTTGCTTCTGTTATCCTACTACAAAGAGATATAGATGACTTTATATTATTTGAGTTTCTCTTATATTATTATATCTGTGTTTATTTTTTTTATTGCATCGATATTTTACATGTTTGAAACGGCTACGTTTTAACCCTTATGGAGTAGGCGAGAATTGTTTTGGAATATTTTGTTAATTTTTTGAAACCTCAAGTGGTGACAACTTGAAATTTTAAACTCACTTTTGTTTTAAAAAATTCATGTGTTGTGTCCATAACAGATGAGATTTTCTAACGGAAGATTTTTTTCATTTTTTGCTTGTTATTTTTAATTCTTAGATTATTCCTATTATTCCGGACAAACATTGACCAGTGCTAAACTGATAAAACAATCTGCAAAACATAAAAAAAAAAAAAAAAAAAAAAACTGTTATACGTACAAGATTTTCCAGAGTTAATTACTAAAGTAAGAATTGTTGATAATTCCCAATAGATTGCAAATTATTCTCGATTCTCAAACTATATGTTATTTTTCTATAAGGATAATTTTACAGTTTTTTTCCAGTAATTTACTGCATTTTCAGATAATTTTACTGCATTTTACAGTATTTTTATTTGCGGTTATATTAAATGATCTGACATGGGATTTTATTATCATTTATTAATTTGCGTAGCTCTAGATGTTTCTACAATACTTTGATTTTTGAAAACTATATATCTTGGGCTTCAACATGGATTATGACATTCGGTGTTGCATTGTATATTGTATTACACGTTTATAATGGTGCAATGTTTATTTTCAACTTGTTCCTTATAGATCTTTAATAAATGAGAAAATGCTGGTGGTATTCTCAAAACAGTTGTGAAAACTTGGCAGGTGACAATTTACACTGAAGTAGTAAAATTTAGAATTTCAGTATGGTTATTTTAAGGCATATTTTCCAAGATTATCAACTTGGAATAATTTTGTGATTGGTGAATACAGAATTTTTTTTTTTCTCTGTGGTGTAGAGAGAAGTGAGAGAAGTAGAAGTAGAGAGAAGTGACAAAGGATTTGTACATTTTAGACTACAATAGCTGAATTGGAACGTGATACTCTAATCCGGCTATTATTCTAGCTCAGTTGCTTTGACCTTGAGGGAAAAAAAAAAAAAAAAAAAATGAAAAAAAATATATTATTCTGTAGATTCTATACAGTTCTTTGTTTACTGTATATTACACCATTAGCCGTCAGCATCAACCTTTGTTGTTCTTAAAGGAATACTAGTCTCAGTAATACAAACATGTATTCCTGACACTATAGTCCTGGACATGCTATTTAGGTTACCTGCCCCCTTTAGTTGATTTACTCCCCTTTTCTCCCATGCCAGTCACACAGCGGCTGTTCCCACCCCACCTCCATGGCGGAGAATCTCAACCCATAGGAAAGCTTTGGGAGGCTATTGTGCATGCACGGCTAAATGCTACACTGCACCAATCAGCATCTCCTCATTGGGGTACATTGCATCAGTGCCTCTCTATGGGGAACGTTCAGCACCTCCATGCAGAGCATGGTGGCGCTGAATGTAGGTGCTGCACTGAGCTAGGAAACACCTCTAGTGGCCGTCTGAGTAATTGCCACTAGAGATATTCCTAGGCAGCAATGACTGCCTTTTCCCGCTGCCAGGGTTAAAAAGGTGATTTTACTTTTTTCTCCCTTGCAGCGTTGGTCTGAAGCAGTCCGCCTCTTTTATAGAGATCATTGACCTTCGCCAGTCTGCTGTTTTCACATAGGAAAGCATTGGGAAGCTAGTGCGCATGTGTGGCAAAACACACATCTGATAGAAATAGTGGTTCTAAACCCCTATTTTGCTGAAGTGCCTCTAGTGTCTGCCACACTTGCTGGGCACATGTGATATAAAAATGGCTTCTCTGGCAATCAGTTAGCTCTGTCTTGTCTAAGATTGTGTGGGGCTTTACATTACTTTTGCATGCTCTTTTTTGCAGCACCTTACGTAAAGCATCTGCATATTTTGCATGAAAAATACGAGGAGAGTATACAGAAGAAATTGCAATAACACTTTTGAAGGAAATTTAATTTAAAGCAAACCTTACCATTACTCATTGATAGAAAATAATGTATAGAGTTTGTGCCAAATGTAAAATGTTTTAAACACACCATTTCAATTATGTCATGAATTATGTTTTTTTGATAAAGGAACAATCTAAACACCATAACAACTACAGTGTTTTGACCTATTAAACCGCATGCTGCCCCCTGCCTTCACACAACCGGAAGATCTCTTCACTAAACTAAACCCAAGAGTAGAGGACTTATCTCATTATTGGCTGAGCGCTATGAGCCGACATGCTCAGTCAGTCAGTGAGCTGGTGCTGCACGGCCACACACTGTAGTGGTTATGGTGCTTTGAGTATTCCTTTAACTCAACCTGTAGACCGTTTACATGCACAGCTAATGTTACGTTTTTGTTGGGGGTGGACACATTTAAAGAATCACTGTAGTGTCAGGAAAACAAACTAGTTTTCCTGACACTATAGTCCTTAGGTCCCACCCTCAGGCCCCTTAAAATCTCTTCAGCCACTTACCTTAATCCAGCTCCGGGCTCCCTCGGCGCTGGTGACCTCTCCTCCCCCTCCGACTTCAGCTCCTGAGTGGAGCCGAACGCACATGCACGGCCAGAGCTGCGCGCGCATTCAAACCACCTATAGGACAGAATTTCTCAATGCTTTCCTATGTACGTTCTGCATGCTCAATGCGATTTTTGCATTGAGTGTCCCAGAAGCGCCTCTAGCGGCTGTCAGGAAGACAGTCACTAGAAAGCGGATTACCCCTGCAATGTAAACATAGCAGTTTCTCTGAAACAGCTATGTTTACATCTGAAGGGTTAAATCCTGGGGGATCTGGCACCCAGACCACTTCATTGAGCTGAAGTGGTCTGGGTGACTATAGTGGTCCTTTAATTGCACCATTTGAGATTAACATGCTAACTTGCAATACTTACTGCTTAAACTGCTTCCAGAGACTCCTCAATTTATCCTTTTCCTGTGATAACCTCCCATGTTAAAATTAGTGCAGGACCCACCAATATCCGGGTACTGTGACGTAGTGGTTGACTTAACACAATATGGTCATATAGTGGTACTGAATACCCATATATGTTTGCTAAAATTGGTGATTTAAAGTAGCCTTATAAAATTTTAATCTGTAGTGCGTGTGGTCCCAATTTTCAGGTTCTATCCCCTAATGCCCTGCTTTTGGGGACACCAAGGAACTGTCCCCAAAAAGCGCAGAGTTAGCACATCATTAAACGTGTTACGCTAAGGTCACTAGGACCATGCAGAGAGCACTGAAACAATGCTACATGCATGTCCTGCTCTCATTGGGCAGGCCTGTGGGATTGTGTTCATTTAACTGCATTCATTGCCAAGAGATCAGACAATGACATGAGTTCATACATGACCCCCTACTTACAATTATGTAAAAGACAGGGTGGATTTCACAAACTCTGTGTCCCAAAAATATCTGCTATCAGGCAAATGCCCGGTGGGCTGTGATGGCCATGGCCCGAGGCAGACAGGGGAGATCAAAGTATCTCTTCTGCTCACCCATGTTATGTCAGCCTCGCTGTCCATTTTCTCAGGCAGGTAGGGAGGAGGCCTTACTGTGAAGCCCCCATTCTGGCTTTTGTGGGGCGCCCACAGTTGCGTCCCAACAGTTCCTTCAAAAAACTAGTAGTACAGGAATTTGGCATCACTGCGCCAGAGTCAAATGAGTCCTTTAATTTGCGTATTGCCAATAATGAAAAAATAATCTTGTTACTTGATTTGACTGTCACTTTAAGCGGAGCTACACATTCTAACTCGGCTGCAGATCTAGCAGCTTCCTTCAGTAGTAGCTGCTGTAAGGAATGAGCAGCATTTTGTGGTTTAGTCTATAATTCTCTAGCTGTTGAGAGAATTATTGGCATGATTAGGGATGAGATGCTGCTAACTAGGGCAGCTGTTTTTAAGTTCAGCTGAACACGCAAAATCAATGCGGTGAACCAGCGTCTGATAACATGTTTATGCCCTCGATAAATGCATTAGGCTTCCTATGTCTCATCACAATACAAATAAAAATTCAATTTGCATATCTGCTGAGCTAGTGATCGTTTGAAATATTGTAGCGATGTGCGAGAAATATTAGCTACGTTAAGTATGATTTCCAAAGAGTAGGTCAAGTTGTGCTGATTGGCGTCTAATAGATCCATGATAATAGGGGAAGGTTAACCTTAAAAGTGCTGAAGGATGGTTGTGTTTGGTTGTCACTCAGAGGTGGGTTATTCCCTACAACGATCACTGCTGGGGGGAAATAAGCCCCACAAAAATCCACTTAACAGTGAACTGACCCAACCCTAGAAAACCTCCCTCTCTCCATATACAGTACCCCAATCCCTCTCCCCATATACAGTACCCCAATCCCTCTCCCCATATACAGTACCCCAATCCCTCTCCCCATATACAGTACCCCAATCCTACTCCCCATATACAGTACCCCAATCCCTCTCCCCATATACAGTACCCCAATCCCTCTCCCCATATACAGTACCCCAATCCCTCTCCCCATATACAGTACCCCAATCCCTCTCCCCATATACAGTACCCCAATCCCTCTCCCCATATACAGTACCCCAATCCCTCTCCCCATATACAGTACCCCAATCCCTCTCCCCATATACAGTACCCCAATCCCTCTCCCCATATACAGTACCCCAATCCCTCTCCCCATATACAGTACCCCAATCCCTCTCCCTATATGTACAGTACCCCAAACCCTCTCCCCAACCCTCCTATCATAGTTGGTACCCCAATCCCCCTATAATAGATCAAACTCTTATCCCTCTCCCCATGAATGGTACCCCAATCTCCTCTAAACCCACTCCTTTAGAGAGTTACAGATTCTAATGATTTCCCCCACTCCAGCCCTGTCCCAGTCATTGATAATGAGGATCTTACCTGTACCTGATATAGAACTTCATAAAATCAGCGTGCTACCTGTTCTGCTTATCATAGCAGCTCTGCGCGGCTTGTGCAGCCCTTTCACTCGTGACGTCACTTCCCCTGGAACGAGCCACACGGAGCTGCTCTGATCAGTGCAACAGGCAGCACGAGTGCAAGTCCATGCGGCTGCGTTCCAACCCCCGACAGAGGCTCTGCTCATAGTCGGTTTTATTACAGGCAAGACCAATTTTTCAATGAGCTGTGTCGGCCGCTCATGGTGCATTGTGCGGCCGCACTGCTCTCCCCACACAATCCTAAGGCTGGCCGTGACTGCATGCCGGCCCCAGGTGCCGCAGACCACCGGGAAATTTCCCGGTATCCCGGTGGGCCAGTCCGGCCCTGTTGGGAACCCCAAATAAGCAGAGGGGATTGGATTAATACCTCTTACATTCTTCACATCTTAGGCAATGGTTAGCTTTTATGTAGTGCCATAGGAATGCGCAGCACATTACACTCCATTGTACACATGGAGAAACAATATCAGTAAACCTTAGTTACTCCAACCGCCATGACCACTTCTGCGTTTAGAATTGATCCTGCTGGTAGAAATCTACGTGCAGTGTTTCGGCTTAAAACGCTATACATAAAGAAATATGCATTTCTGGGGGCTACTTACACCCCCTAATAAACGTGACTTTGGCAGCACAGAACTCTGCTCCACGCTACCTATTGTTAAATCTGTGAAAACAAATACGTTTGTCACAGCATGCACGGTCAACAATATGTAATGAGCCTATACCCCAGAAGACAAGATCTTCCCTCTATCCCTCCCATGATGTTCTCAATCTCAGTCTCCCTGCATTGACCATTTTTGGGGGGTTTGTTTTTAAATAATCCTCTCCCAACCCAGCTTAGACTGCGCACATGCACTCTGAGCCTGGAGATTAGTCAATAAGAAATGCTTTTGTATTAGAAGCTTTTGATTGAACCACTGACAGGAACGGAGCGATGCGGCGTGACTTTGGAACCTCGCCCACTGCTGGATTCCAGGTGACTTATGGAAAAAAAAAAAAAAGAGCAAAATACCTCAAGAACATGACCTAGTAACCGGTGAAAGCCTCGCAGAGCATGGAGCAAGGGTTGAATTATAAGTTGAGAGGTGGGTTTTGGGCCAAATACTCAGATTTTTGTCAAATGTTTTGGAAAAAGTTTGCCAAAAAGGAAGGATTGAATCCATACCATTCTCAATAAGTTGTAGTGGGTTTGGCTCGTGTCCCCTTAAATATTTGAATTAGTAATTCTGTTATGACTTGATATCTGTTTTGACCCATTAACCTGCTAAGTATCAACCAAGCAATGTGTTCTCTCAAGACCATATTCTGGAATGGAAGGCCATATTCATCATGTAGCGGTAGCATAACCAAGCTCCATGGAGATACTGATGTAAGATATTCCATAAGGCATGGGATCTGCTCTGACTAGATTGTCTTTGGTTCTTATGAACTGATTAAACTAGGAAATTTCCATCATATTAAAAATTTACCAATAATATTGGCCTTTTCCAAAAATACCGACCTCCTTCAGGTCTAGTGTAGGTGTATCAAATTTGTTGCTTTGCAATGCACTGGGCCTCCCTCTTCCACTCAAAGGATAAAATGGGACATCACTTTGACCCAATGGACTCAGCCTAGTTGCGTTTTGCTAAAACCCTTTTGAGGGTCAGAGGTGGCAAATGTTTTTAAGCCCAGGCGCTTGGGTTCTTCCCACGTGTCTGATCTCTTGATATGTACTGGTATAATTACTAGCTACCATGTCTCCAGAATTGGTGGCTACTCTGTATGGGTATCGGAGTTGTGAATCTACAAACACTGGTCTAGTTTTTTTGTTTAAATCCTGTTTCAAAAAAAGAATGTCCCATTCACCAATGCCAAAATAATCAGGACATTTCACATTTGGTAATCAGATTGTGATGATGGCAAACAATTTCAACGGTCATTTAGTGATTAAAAGTTTTATAAACGTTGTTTACTTTGTTGTATTTTAGTATTGTTTTCAGCACCGATCACTGTACATGTTTATCCTACAATAATGGCTTGGAGTGGTATGTAACAGTAGTCATTATTTACTAAGCAGGCAATTGTTGAGAACCAACTTAAAAGGCACACTAAGCATCATAACCACTACAGTCAGTGGTTATGGTGTTTGCAGGCTACTGGTACTGCCTTTCCGATTCGGTGTCAAAATTTTCCAGAAGTCTGAAACAAACGAAGGGTTCCCTTTTGCGACCGTATCCCAGCCTGCCTCTAGCTGTACCGCTACTGTAGAGGTTAAACTTCCACAATTTCAATTTAGTGGTTATTTGGGCACCCGAGGCCTGGGAGACCCCTCAGTCTGTGCCAAATTACGCAGACTAGAACCAGGGGAACGTGCCAGTATCCAGAAAGCACTATAACCACTACAGAAGGCTGGTGCTTAGACTGGCCTTTAGGACTGGCTGAACATCGAGAGATGTAGTTATGCAACACCTGAAGATCACCTTAAGGCAACCCCTGGTAGTGTTGAAATTATTAGTGTTTGTTTTATTTATTGTTTTTTGTATTTCTATTTGTCTCTAAATATTCTAAATTTCTACTTTACGCAGGTCCTGCAGCCCAACGCCAAGTCCCGAATATTCAAAATGGGCCCTCACCTGATGAAATGGAAATACAACGAAGGTAAGAGGATTTAATTTAGATTAATCATTTTGCAGACACGGAAGGGTAAAATTGACCACTGGCACTGCACTGGCTGGCACTGCGTTAATCCAAAAACAAAGGGGGCAATATAGACCCCAACACAAATATAGAAAGGAGATTTCCCGAACCCCTTTAATCTACCCAATTCAAAACTTTTTTTGGTTGCCAGAACAGTTATTTACTAAAAAGTAAGACCCACATTCTGGTCTGTTTTTTGGGGTTTTTTTTTTAATACTTATCCCACATACCTTTGCCCAGCAAGTATTTATGGGAAAAAATATTTATAACCTAGTCACAGTTCCACTCATCACATAGGATGAGTGTAAATACTCGAGAATCTGTTTGCAACCATATCTGGTTATAAGTAGCGATCTGGTAAGCCGCCTCCTACCAGAGAAGGAGGATGATACCTGCCCCATCAGGGCTAGTCAACCTTCGGCACTGACATAACATCTGGAGTGCTGAAGGCTGCCTACCCCTGCACCTAGTTGTTGCATGGAGAGGCTGCCCAGATATTGTACAACAAAGTAGTCATAAAATACTCTTCCTTTGATGTCTATGATTGGGGGGATTATAACTGCAATAAGTTTTGTAAATCACTGCAGTTGTATAAGGTACAATCAGAGAGAGTGGGCGCACGTATTCTGCACTGTAAACTTTGCAATGATAAAGAGTGGTTTGGGGTTTAGATTGTCCCCTTTAATGTTATGATTGGACCTGATGCAAATTATGCCCTTCGGACACAGCGAATATCAGATCCAAAGCGCTTACAACTGAATTTTGCATAAACCGTTTTGGCTACTTAGCATAGTGGTCTCTTTAAAATATTGACACAAATGTACAGTATATATAAAAATTTTAAAAAAATATAACACCCTTCATGTATATTGGCAAATTCTTTTAACCACCGTAACAAAATGTATGAAACTAGTAGACTTACTATTGAGTTAGAACTACTGACATTGAAGACTAGGAAGTGACTCCACCAATCACAATGCTCACTTGATGTTCTATGGCAGTGCTAAGCTAATCCCATACATCTTTGTACACAAGTGCTTTGTGGGCACAGTACGGATTTCTGTGATTTGTAGTTAAATTGCTAGCTTTCTACTGTAAAAAAAACAAACTAAAAAGTTAACTTCAACTTCCAGAAACATTTGTTATGCTTCCTAATAACATAATATAAAACTGTGTTATTGGAGAAAAAAAAAAAAAAAAAATAAATCAAACATTTTTAAAAAGGGAAATTGACGGATAGGAAGCAGAAAGTATGGTCTTAAAGAACAAAACTGAGGTCATAACAAATAAATACATTTTAAAAAGCTTTAAAAAAAAAAAACATAATAAATCTAACGTAATCTAACTGTAACCTAAACATGTGGTTAGAATAAAAACGGAAAACTATGTGCTCACAGCAATGTTATTACAAATCATAAAATATATTTATGGACCATGTTAATTAAAAACATAATAAAACTAATACATCCTAATGAGGTTATGCACACAAATCTAAGGGTGACAATCATATTAAACACCTATGTTAGAGAACAGAATGGCACAATAGTAACCCGTTCAGCAGCAAGATATTATACCAATACAATGTGTCATACATGTTACATATAACGGACAATGCACCTGTATGAATGAACCCCCACTCTTTGGTACTTGGTTGGATCTGCATTGCTGAATAGAACCTGCAAGCTAAATGAATTTAGCTCCAGATACACCACCAATGGCCAGTCCTGCTTCTAGGTATAGGTGGAGAATAGTGGTGTTATTGTACAATGATTGAGATATTCCAGCAGTACATGAACAACGTAAACCCAGTAAGGGTAGGTGTTAAAATAGCGCTTTATCTCCAATATTAATATACACGTAGCTCGTATATAGCAAATATTTGCCTGCATCCGCCACTCCTATCCATAGGGTAAGCGAGGTCCTCTCCCCCTAGGAGGCCCGAAGGATATCAAGTGCCAATATAAAGTTGAAGAGAATTTTTCCTCAAAGGACGTGGTTATCCGTACGAAAGAAATCAGTCTGGCCAGGCACAACTGCGCTCCTTGAATGAGAAGTAGTGCCCGGAGCGTACTTTGGAGATCGTGTCTATGCATTTTGTCAAATCCGGACTTTCTCAAGACTTTTTTATGTAGCATTTTTAATAAGACTGCCCAATTTAAAGGCACAGATTTGGTGCGTTAATCAGTAACTTGCATGGATGTTTTAACCCTTTTAGGGATGAACTTGGACTCTGCTCATTTGTTGACACCACTTATAAAATCCAGAAATAGTTATGTCTAGGTTTGTCTGAACATCCAAGAATCAGGTTTAACTCCACCTCTAGTGGCGGTCTATCAGACAGCCACTAGAGGCACTTCCATGTTCTTAGCGGACTTTTGATCCGCTAAAGGACGCTGGACACCTTAAGCTTTGCATGAGTACATCCAGCCTTCGCTAAAACCCTATATTGATTCAGTGCTTTCCTATGGGGAAGTCCTAAATTGCTCATGGCGCATGCGCATAAGGTCCACCGCTGCCTAACGTCAGCAGAGGAGGGGTGGATGCGGATCCCGACCTAGCACCATAGTTTCCCTTTAAGAATATCTTTAAATACACTAATCTGAGAAACCCCAAGGGTAATCCAATGTACCTTGAAGTGTATTCAAATTCTGGTACTTTTAGGTTTCAACTTACTGAAGTATTATTATTATTTTATTATTTATATAGCGCCATCACATTCCGTAGCACTGTACAATGGGTGGACTAACAGACGTAATTGAAACCAGACAACTGGACGTAAAGCAACAGAGTGGTGGAGGGCCCTGCTCAATGAGCTTACATTCTAGAGGGAGTGGGGTATAGTGACACAAAAGGTATAAGTAGGGGTACGAAGTAGGTTGTTAGAAAAGTATTCACTGAGGGCTCAGTAGGTAATTTTTGACAGCTGCAGGAGAGGAGTCATGGGGGTGGGGGATAAAAACCTGCTAACAGTTTAATTGAAATGCTTTCTTGAAGAAGTGAGTTTTCAATGATTTTTTTAATGAGTTGAGACTGGGTGAAAATTCTTACGGAGAATGGGAGGGAGTTCCACAGAAGAGATTCTACCTTTAAACATATTGCCAATAATACTGAGTTTTGCATGTCCAATGCGTTCTTTTGCCAACATCCTGTAGTCTATAAAATTATGTTTACCACCACCACATTTGTGGTATATTTGTTATCTTTCACCTGTGGACACTAAGCGGTTTTGAGAACATCGTGTATCTATTAATTATAGGTGTTCCAGAACCTCTGTATCATTACATTTCAAGAAATGCTATGGTAGTGACTCCAGTGGAACCGGTTTGCCTGATATACTGTAGCATACAGTGGCAAGAAAACAAATATACCACAAACGTGGGGTCACAAGCAAATCTGTGAACCACAAGATTTCGGCAAAAGATAAAATGGTACACAAAATTCAATACTATTAGCAGTAGGTTTACAGGTAGAACACTTCAGTGAGTTACACCTAACGGTACCAGGTGCCGACTACACATCATGGAACTTTGGATTATACCTAGGGACCCTCAGATTAGTGGGTGCCAAGATATTCTTAAGGTTAATGCCTTTTCTGAAAGTTATTCTTGGATATCCAGACAAAGATAGACATAACCATTTAGGAACTGGATATGTGGTTTCAACAAATGAGTCAAGTCTGAGTTTATCCCTAAAAGGGTTAAAACGTCATGGAAGTCACTTCTTGTTAAGTGTTGGCTATATATTTGCTACCTGTATATTAATATTGGAATTAAAGCGCTAATTTAACATCAACCTTTTTGGGTTTACATTGGTCCTGTTCTGCCGAATTATCACTAATTCTTGTGTTAGAACACCACTGTTCCCTACTTATACCTAGGAATGGGACTGACCATTGGTGGTATGCCTAGAGGATTTTTCCCATTTAGCTTGGAGATTCTATTCACCCCTGTGGATCCAACCACTTATCAAAGACTTGAGGTTCATTCATATAGGCGCATTGTCCGTTACATGTAGCATGTTTTGATACACTGTATTTGTATAATATCTTAATGCTGAACTGAGTATTATTTGTGCCGGTCAGTTATCTATCAAAGGTTTTAAAAATGAACATCACCCTTAGATTTGTGTACATAACCTCATTGGTATTTATTGAAAGGTGTATCACAGTTTTATTAATTTTTTTTGTATAGTTAATAAATCTTTTATAATTTGTAATAAAAATGTGTGCAACCACATACATTACCTTTCTATTCTAACCACAGTTTAGTTGGTCACCCACTTAGTGTGCGATACACAGCTTTTCAAAGATTGTGTTCTATGCATATTCATTCATTACTTTTATTTTTTACAACAGTCAGCGTTTTTAGTCTGTTTTATTTCCACTGCTGTTTATTATACCTCTCTGAGGGATAGGTTCATATTTCATCACATTTGTAACCTACACATTGCACTGAATACATGCAAGTGCCTCATGTGTCCTTTTAAGCTTGCTAAAACCTTGCTTTAGTGGTAACACAAAAATCGAATGAGAATCTCCAAATCAGATCATCTGAGCAACGGTACAACACCCTATTGGTCACCTGGGGCATATCGGCCTACATTAAAGGGTTTAGGAGTCACTATGGCAGATCAGAATAGAGACAAGGAAGGAAAATGTGATTTGGGGGAGGAGGGTAAAGAACAGAACTCAATTTCGAAGAAATTGTGCTTTTAAAAAGTAAACATGTTTTCTAAAGTTGATTAAGACCATTTGGGATTAGGAATTGCCAATATTGTGATGGGTGCAGTTATTTTCCCTTCTAAAAGGAGGAGAGAAGACTTTTACTGGCACCTTCTCAGTAGACGATGTGTTAAGCTGGTTGGTGACCCCCAGACTGTAAGACACTGCTTGGGTTATACTGATTAACCAATGACCTATGACTAAGGCCTGTAAGAGAAGCAATTTAAATTTTAAAGTCCGATACATCACACTCTTCCGACTTGTCCCTTTTTGTCACTCTAATTTTTCTTTAACTTTTTCTTGCAAAAGATAGCAATGCAAACAGGCTTACCATGCAATGGTATTAGCCACTAGAGCTCTCCTGCTGCATGCCTTAGCCGTACTACCAGATCCCCTTCAGCTCTACTGAAATATACGCACACAAATCCAGTCTAAAATACTGGCTGTTGAAGAGAGGGATCAATTGCCTTTTTGCCTCCTCCCTGTAAAAGAAATACTAACTTTACAGCAGAGCCAAAAATATAAATAAAAATCAGTTCAGTGCTTTATTTGCCCTAATTGTTATCTCCATTGTTCTTGTACCACAATCTACTGTTCATCAGAATTAATACAATGAATAAGCCCCTGGGTTGCATGAAGCATTTGCAGTTGTGTGTTGTTGGTTTTTTTTGCCCTACTTGTAATATAAAATTATATTTAGAACATAGACTATCCATTTGGCAATCTTAATAATGATTTTCATTTATAAAAAGGAAAACACAGGACATCTAGTGGTAGAACAATCACATTACATTGAGGGTTTTTTTTATCCTTTGTGCAGCATGAATTGTATAGCACTAGACCCAAGCTCAGTTTAACAGAAAACTAAATTGATACAGTAGGACTAACTGATGGCTCTCCTTGAAGCTTTGCCAATCTATGATTAGCTGGACATTAGGGTATCCCCCTGTCCTACAGAGTACACATCCCTCATCTAGACTTCTTCCATGGTTTGTCTCTGCTCTGCTTTTTCCCTACAGGCTACTAGCCCACAGATGCAGGCTTGCTCTACTTATGTCTGATACAAATATACGGTTATACAGAGACTACAGAATGGTGATCAGATTATTTATTTTTTAAATAACCGCTGTGACTGGGGTTGCCAAATCTCCTATGACTTCCAGTGCCCACCTCATGCCATTCTCATGTTAGGCAGTAGATAATAAGTTGATGACCCTTTCACCTTGGACCATTCCAAAAGAGGAGCCTTCGTTGCAGAGCTGACTTTTCTTTTTGCTGCACCTTAATTTTTCATCAGCATAAAGTGTATAATTCAGACCAGATGCAAATGAACGGTTGCATTAAAAGGTTAGTTGCTAATGCAAGGTGCAATGCCCAAATTTCTGCAAAGCTATTGGTTTTTATGCATCATCAGTAGAATCTGTTCAACCCTTGGGGGTCGCAGGTTCAAACCCCGGCAGGGTTGACTCAGCCTCTCATTTTTATACGGTAGAAGGATTACCCATTGAATTGGGTAAAAGTAACATCCCCAGGACGTACTTTGAAACCAGAGTAATGTGGATGTACCTTTCCTGGTTAAATACTTTGTTGTTGTTATTATTATTTAGGCAAATGATGGAGCAACAACAGCAGCAACGTCAGGAAACCTTGGAAAGGAGGACCTCAACAACAGGCAAGTGTACCCGTGTTATTTATTGCTTGCTATCTGTGTGTGTTATAAAACAAACCAGTTACAAAATATTACAGTAACACCCTTTGTGCCAGACCGTTCCCTAGTGCCAAATGTGTTAACATTCCACCTGTACTCAAAGGAAGTGCTCTGACAGTGCCCATACCGTATGATACTAATGGCTAACTTTGGAAATCCAGATGTTTACAAACTACATTTGATGTGATGCTCAGCCATCCTTATGGTTGGCTGTGTATCATAGGAAATTAAATTCAGACACATCTGGGTGTCAAGGTAAGAGTTCACAGTTGTATGGATACCACAGGAGAACTACACTGTGATATTGTGACCCATTAATGGGACAAGAAAATATCAAAGAATGTTTTGGTCCAATAGGACGGTGACATTGCCCGATATTTTGAGTCTTTTTAAGGGTGATACATTTTTCTATCCACTTACATGAGTGTGAGCCGATAGGTTTATGTAAATGCAAGATGTGCAACATTTTCTTTTTTTTTTAGCCATCATCTTAAAGGCTTACTATAGGCACCAAAACTATTTTAGCGTAATTGATTATTTTTGGTGTATAGATCATACCGCTGCAGTATCCCTGCTCATTTTTTCTATCATTTACGAGTTAAACTGCTTTGTTTATGCAGCTCTAGTCACACACCCCCTGCATGTGACTTGCACAGTCTCCTTACATAGTTCCTGTAAAGCGAGATCTAATGTTGAACCTTCCTTTATTGCACAGTCTGTTTAATTTAAAATGTCTTATATCCTGCTAGAGATTGTAGGAACCTCCTATGTATGGTTAAATATCAATTAATAGAGCAGGAGATACAAGCCTCTAAAGTAAACACACTGTGCTGATTGAAATTAAAACCTTTTTTCATAAAAGCTGTATCAGAGTTGTGGCTAGGAAACAAAAGTGATTTAACTTCTAAATGTCAGAGAATTGAGCACTGAGACTGCAGGTTTATGATCTGTATATGCCTACTTCATTAAGCTATGGTTGTTTTGGCGCTTAGTGTCTCTAATGAAGTTATGGGTTTCTCAATTTATCACACAACATATTTTGAGTATCAACATAGCTGGGAACTCTCCAGACTATTCTGCATAAATTGTAGATAAGAAGGTAGAACTCTCACTGTAAACAAAATAAAAGGCCCTTGATACCTTTCAGACATCTTAAAATGTTCAAGAGCGTCTGTATGCCATTCAATAAATCCCTAATTTGTTATCACATGGTTTTATATGTAAATTAATCTCCCATGTAGTAGTTTATTTGTAAAATAAGCATAATAGATGGGAAATATTTTCTCTCTAGCTATACATATATTTAAAATGACACTAATGGATTATCCACGAACCTCAGTTTGCTCATTAGTAAACGCACTTAAATACTTGCAGTGAGTCATACGGATGTGTACATGAAAGTATTTCAGAGTGTTGGAGAATCTATGTGAGTTCTCCAATGTTGGATTTCCATGCAGTCTTAATTTAAGAAAGCAAGCTACACACCCTACATGTGTTAATATCAAGTTAATGGCTGAGCAGCCGGGAAACTCATGATTGAATAAAAAAAATAAGAAAAATTAACATTTGTTAAATTTTTTGTTATTTTAAGCATGGTCTTAAATAAACCTCTTCTCTCTACTTTCCTACTCCTTGTCATCATATATCACACATAAGCAAATTTAATAGATTTCATTCGGGTTTATTTTACTATTGATTAGAGCACAAATTCAAGTAACAACACTACTACATACTCTCAAGGGTTCATATTTAGCGTTTTATGGTTATCCGTATTTTCCTACTTGGTATGGTCTTGTGTCTGCACAGGTTTTGCATGTGTTGGCATGTAATAACACAGAGAGCTCCTAACTGGCTAATGTTTGAATGACTGGCTGATTATCTAGTTAGCAGTTGTAGCTTCTGTTGTCGTCTAACAGTTCTTTCCAAAGCCCTAGCTGAAAATGATAGCGTCCTGTATCAACAGCTTCAGACTAGTGAAAGATTGCATATCTGTGGCTCGAGGGTTCTATGCGACTCCTTGCAAAATGCACTGTCTGGTTAGTGTTTATTACTAATGTAATAATACTAAGTGGTGTTTCAGTGCACTAGATGTCCCCATGCAGGATCGATTTCCCAGTATCACCCCATGCTTTGGATACCCAAAAAGGGGTCTATTCCATCATAAGCCTTTCAAAGAGACGGTCTCTTCTTAAGGTTTCCTGAAACACAGAATTCTTTTAAATACTCATTGACTGAATGCAATGAAATTCAAATTCAATGAAAAATGTTTCAGAAGACAAAGTAGGGAATACTTTGTTATGCTAAAGTCATTTTATACCATAGTTCCATTTAATAAGCAGGTACAAGGTTTTTAGGGGCTAGATTGAGATGGTACGAAATATGGTTGATCTAAGAGGTTAAGCAAATTGTAACCATGTTCTATAAATAAGACCTCTTATCTAAATTAAACAGTTAATGAGTAAAAAAAATAAATAATTAAAAAAAAAAAAAAATCTGTTGAAGATAGGAAGGACACCCAAACCAGAAATTAAAATAATTCTCATGAATAACTGGGGTCTGTGCACACAATGACTTTGATGTCATTCAAATACTGCAATCTGTTAGTACTGCTTTTATACAATGAAATGTTTTGTAAAATTTCAATGCTCAAGTCAGCATAAAATATTCATGTGACCAATAATTCAGGAAGAGGGCATGAGGCGAGTCAGCGCCCACAACTGAAAAGCATTCTGCACGGCCGCCCAGCGGGCACATCCCAAAGGCCAGATATGATGGCCACCCGGGACCCAGGCAAATGTGACCGTAAGGAGCTGCTTGATTTGCTTATTCCCAGAGAAGCCATTGGCTAATTTCTCTTGTAAACCTTAGTTGTTGTAATCCATGATGTTTTATGATTTTATTTCATAGTTTTTCCAGAGATAAATCATTGTAGATGGGATTTTTAGGGCTGTTGGCTTATAATTCAAGACGCACAAATTTAAATTTGAAATATTTTACAGAATAACCGTATTTGGGTTACTTAAAAGGTGTTCGACATCACTACCTTAAATACATCACATAAGATCATTTATTGGAAAAAAATTACACACATGCTGAGATAGCATGTTTAAATCTACAGCCAACCCATTTACAGTCTTTCAGTTAACCATAATTAGATGTCCCGATTTGTATTACACCCTCATTCTAACTTTGCCATACCATGTAATCTATGAACTTGGGGTTATAGACCTCTTAACATTAAAGTTTGCTTGCAATGCAATAAGCCCCTTGAAAAATTATGGTTCTGAAACAAAGCACAAAGACGTTCTTTAATTCATCTGTGCATCATGAAAATCTATGCATGAGCCATATTTTTATTTTGTGTTTCCATCTGTCCCTCAGTCCCAGCTTTTCCTAATCACTCTGCTTATTTGCTTCCCTTGATAAATGCCCATTTTGTTCTTTTCGTTTTTTTCTTCTTTTAGTTTCTATCCTTCAGATAAACGTGTCCCCTCCTTCCCACTGCCAGTCTCCTCCTCCTGACTACAGTAACTACAGCGCTTCTCCTTCTGCTGGTGCTGTCCCACCACCATCTTATGCAAAAGTTATCTCAGCAGCATCAACTGTCCCAGAACCCAATATTAAGTCCACTTACAAGTCCACTAACAGAACCAGCGAATCCCCTGACTTGCGGCACAGCTATTCTGGATTAGAACCTTCAACCTCCGAGGGTTCTGTCTGTTCTACAATATGGCCAAGCAATGGAACAGTAGCCCGGAGCCTCAAGCAAATCTCTTTGTCCCCACCACCTGCTCCTGGTTCCCATTCCCCATTAACCCCTCATCAGTCTGTTCAACATCCCTCAGTGTCATTCTCTCCTCGTCCTGTTTCTCCTCCTGTGTCATCAGTGCTGAAGAGCTTATCACCGCAATCACCTATTCCAATTAACCTTCCACTGATTCCTGTCCAGAATGACAGAATCAAAAAATGTACAGAAAAATTGGTCCAAAAAACAAATGTACCTCAGATAGACCCACCGGACCAAGTAAATGACACTTTAAGGACTCAGATTTCTCTAAGCAACCCAAAACCCCAAGCTAAAAGTGGTGATCATTCTTACTTATCGTATCTAGAAACTGTACCCATAGCTCAGTTACCATTGCTTACCGACTCTGCCGGATCCCTGACACAAGCATCTTCTCTACCTTTCCAACTTCCCTCTCATGCTTCTCAGCAGTCACACCAGTTCATATCAAACTTTGTTTCATTACCTCCCCCTTATGCTGCTGTATCTGAGGTGAATTTGTCCAAGAGGACCCCACCTTACATGACTTCACCAGCCATTTCCCAGTTGAGTAAGTACTTCTGTTTTTGGAATGAGTGTAAAGAATATATATCAAATAATATATGTTTTCCTGATAGCCTCCACATCTACATCAAAAACTAAAGGGTTGAAAACAAGTATGAAAAGGAATGCTCCAGATTATATGTTGAGAAAATTCTCAAAGAGTTTTAATGACAATTTAAAAAAAAAAAATATATATATATATCAATTGGACATCACAGTCTACGCACTTGATTCACGCACAATTTGTAAAACCCCTAATCGGCAAAGAAGTTTTAAATGGACCGGTTACCTTAAAGTAAGTTGGCCCTATATAAAGAAAGCATACATAATTACGTTTTTAAATGGCATCTATTAAGGGTTAGAAATCATTTTATATTGTGGTTCTTCTTACTGAAAGGGGTCTGAAAAGCACTTAGTTTTAATTAGCAACCAGTGCTTAAGTCATCGTTGTTGTTTCTCCCCGAGTGCAATATGACTTTTGGCCGACCTCAACCATCAATCAAGTTACAAAGCTGGGAAAGCCAATTCACACTGGCACTGCAACCAAGAAATGTAGCCAATACTTTCAATTAATACCTAGCTTTGCACAAATAAATTTAAAGGGCCACACAGTATGCAACATATATAAGCATTATTTTGATAAAGGAGCTTATAATGCGAACATTATAAAGACATGATAAATCTGCCATGAGTCACATGAGCGAGGTTTTAAAACGTAATTGAACTATCTGAAACCTCAACTAGTTCATTAAACTTGTTTTTATTGTGATTTTATTTCTATTTCATAGTGTATTTTTTTTGTGACAGATCCACTTTAAAATCACATTTTGTATTCCGACTCTTGCATAACTATAGATATTTTTTTAACCCCTTAAGGACCAAACTTCTGGAATAAAAGGGAATCATGACATGTCATGTGTCCTTAAGGGGTTAATGTAAATTAAACATCCAACAGGTTTTCAATAAAGGTGTTTAGATTTTTAATAGAAGACAATGCACACATCGGGTCTAGTTTTTCCAAATATAAGATGCCACCAGGACCAGAATTCAGATATCATCTCAGGTGATTTCGGGGGTTATGCAACACAGTTCATAAAACCACAATCATATATCGTAACTCATATCATGTTAACAAAAATATGTAAATGTGTGTGTATTATACATGTATATGGTAATCTAAATAAAATTTTGTAGTGTCGTCTATGGACACATCGCACTAAACAAATGTATCTTTGCCATATGTTTTATTGATCAATTATCTGATAAATGTATGGATATTGTGAATGTATTTTTTTTTTAATAGACATTCTCTTTGCTCTCACAGGTCCTATGCTTCCAACTGGGCACCCATCATCTGCTGTTATGGTAGCATCAATAGGGGTTGGAGTACTACCTGCTCCAGCAAGTGGTCCACCTCCCCCACCGCCACCTGGACCACCGCCACCATCTGGAGGGACACCACCACCTGCCCCTCCTCTGCCAGCAGGAGGAAGCCAAGGAATAGTCTATGAAGAAAGCCCAGTCTCTGGTCTTGCTGCAGCTTTGGCTGGTGCCAAACTGAGAAAAGTACAACGGGTGAGTTCTGCTTATAAAAGATTTGTATGACAAAAAAAATGTCACTATGATAAATAGAACACCTAAACAGTGTTTACAGTGCATACCGCTCGACTCCATCATGTTCCAAAAGCAACAATGTCCCAATTTCTAAAATCTGCAACGTTTTATATTGCATTGCTGAAACTAAAGGACTACTTCACCCTGACCACTTCATTAAGACAAAGTGGTCTGGGTGGCTTCAGTGGTCCATTAAACGTCATCTTATATCATCATTATTTAAATAGTGCCAACATATTTCACAATACTTTACAGTGGGGATAGAACAGGACATAAGAGAAACAATTACAAATGTTAACTGGGACAAGAGGAAGGTCACCAGGTAGGAAGCTAGCATTGAGATAAAACAAAAAGGGCACAATGTTTATAGGAAAAAAATTGTGTGGTGTGATGTTGAGGGCGGTCAAGCCACTAACTGTATTAGTAGAGAAAGGGTAGATGGGTTGGAGAAATTAATATTTCCCAATGAGATATTTTTGTTGAAAGAAGGTTTTATGGTCTTTAAAATACTGGAGAGAAGAAAATCTGCTGGGGAGGGAGATAAACCGTTCCATAGGAAAGGAGTTGCACTTGAGAAAACATGTGGGCAAGAATTAGTATAGCACAGAAGTAAGTCGCTAGAGGAGTAGAATGACAAACAAGGGGTGTATTTTTGAGTTATTGAAGAAAGGAAAGAAGGGTTGTGGTTCTTACGAGCTTTGTATTAACCACTCAAATGTCTGTTTACTTAAAGCCAGAAGATTCTTCAGGAAGTTCAAGTCCATGTGGAGCCTCCAAAACAGATGCCAATCGAACAAGTAGTGGTGGTGGTGGAGGAGGACTAATGGAGGAAATGAATAAACTGCTGGCAAAAAGGTTTGTTACATTAAAAGTCACAGCAATAAGTCTCACTGATAACGCTTAGAGTTGACCCCCTGTTTTAAAGCATTATGGCAATCCATGAATATAAAGATCTAAATAAATTTAATTTTTGTTGCAAATCTACAGGGACTATGAAGTGGCTGAAATTTATCAGCCAGTCATGATCCTCCATGTAATCATTTTGCCTACACTTTCATTTCTGTCCAGCAGATACCAACAGGTCCATTCATGACTTAAGGAGAACACTGTAACCAGTTCATCTCCTTAAAGGCCTCTGGGGCCATAATTTCATTCAGTGTTCTATAATTTTAATGATTTAATGCTAAAATGGAGTCACCAAAGGCTTATCCCTCTGTACTGGTAGGACTAATAAGGAAGCATTAGCCTGTAGAGCAGTGGACAATGCCGACTGGCTGAGAGTTAGAGCTATCCGACCTATCATAGCTGCCTTTTGCTGGTATGAATAATTTGAAACACGTTACCCGATTTATTCTTATTATTATACAACACTTATTGTCTCACCATACAAGTGAAGAATTACAAAAAAAGTCCAAGTACATGAAATCAAATTATATAAAAAATAAGGAATGAGGGCCTTGCTCATGCGAGTGTGTAATCTAATTTATAACTCTGAAATGCTTGTATGTACAGAGATTTTAATGATATCCTGCCTTACGCCTTACACGTGTTGCTGGTAATGACAACCATTTTGTTGCAATATTTAGAAGAAAAGCAGCCTCTCAAACAGAAAAACCAGGTGATAAAAAGGAAGAGGAATGCCAAAACGTGAGTTCTGCTTTATTTCATACTCATGTCTTGTTAGGATAATGGTAGGCTTTATTTTTACATACACCCGAGTTGAAGAGTACAGAAAAATATATGCTTACAGTATTGTGTGCCCCACTGTTACAATTTTATTTCTTGGAGTCTCACATCTGGCCTTGCCAGATGGGTTGTCAAAGGGTCTGTTGGGGTCCAGCCAGTGGGACTGTCAGTCTGCCTGGCTTCCATGACCCCAGGCTGGCACTCCCATCAGTTATGTACGTCCCCAGTAACACAAGTTGCATTATTGGCAAAGCGCACCCACCGGGGGCTTGCCAACCATTCCAATCCAATATCTCCTAATATTGCAGGATATGCACAGACCGTGGTGGGGCAAAAAACAAAATATATATATATTTTTTTAAATGTATTTATTTTTTTAAAAACTGGCCTGGCCAAAGAAAAATATGGTAACCTTTCTGAAACTTGAATGTGAATGGAAAGACGTGGTCAACATACATATGGGTTTATTTATAAACACATAATTGTAGTGAATTAAAGACGGAATTGCAATTTGAAAAATAGCAAACCTGTAACTACAGCAGACTTGAGAATTTTTCCCACTGGTTTGTTAACTGAATTTCGCAATTCAGTGCTTATAGCAATAGATCAAGGGGATTATTCACCCAACAGCGAATTGATAGACCGAGAAGATTTCCATTTATGGTATTTTTACATGATGTAGGTTCGAATTAATGTACAGCAGAAGGCAAATGCATTCATGGACTATAGGCTAGAATCAATATTTAAAACTATATCCTGAATTTATTGGTATACCACAGAAAATGATACATTTGTCATATGGAAGATATTGGCAAAAGCGGTCAATAAAATACCTATAATTTTTATTTTTAGGAAGATGCCAGCCTCTCATCTTCTCCCAATACTCGAGGTCCTACACCACAGAATTCTGCAGGTAAAAATAAAATGAATTTGAATTTATTTTATTTTATTTTTTTTGCACTTTTCTTCTTTTTATATTCTTTATTTTTTTAAAGTGGCACAATGTACAAATATATACAAGTCACAAGAATCACACATTTTGTAAAATGGCCACAGAGCATGTCAAGATAAAAGACAACTGGTGTCAGCCATTAAAATGAAGAGGGTGTTGCGTATTGTAGGTAGAAACATACATTAGAGCTAGGATTTAAAAAGTAATCCGCTAGATTAAAATGTGAAAAAAGAATATAAAAATAAAATGCGTAAAAAGAAATTCACAAGGCACGAAGCTGTAGAAGAGTTAGTGGTCTGGTAGCACTAGGTTGAGAGTTAGGTCGCCATTGAGTAAGTAGATCCCAGAACAAAAAGTTACAATGGCAGCGACATCCCATTTATGTTGCATCTTTGCTTGCAAGGAGTCTAGCAAGAGTGATGTAGAACAAAGTAAAGTGGGTGCTTCTGTTACATGACTGAGGGGTTTGATTTGCCATTCTTTTCTGCCAAAGCCTTTGGGGTCACCTCTTATACGAGATAACATTGTCACTTAGTAACATGTTGAGAGATCGGAGGGAGAATCGCCATGGAACTGTCAGACTGAAGAAATCGGTCAAAGAAAGAAAAAAAGAGCCTCTTGTGACCCTCATAAGTACAGCTCTGTCTGCATCTCTCAGGCACCTTATAAGAATGCCCCTAGGGGCCTTGGACAGCCAGAAACAACCCTCAAAGAAAAGATACATGGCTTGTTTAGAAGCAAGATTGTGAAGAGTAGGCAGCATATATAATGCAGTAATTCTTTATTGGGAATGGTCTCAGGAACTGCTCTGATTCCGATGTCCCAGAGTTCTGGTCTGATCCTCATGAAGTGCCATGTGGGCAGTTAAATCAGCCTAGTCCTTCTGTAATGACTTGAGTTAGGAATTTGTAGCCGTTTGTGCCACCGTAGTACACAGCAACCATGCAGTCAGTGTGGCCATCTCCACCCTGAACACAGTCATGTAAACTTGAAACGTTGCCTGGATATCATTCAATAAGCCCTTAAAATCATTATTTGTAAATGGGGCATTGTCCTCAGGTGTGATGAGTTGGTTGTTCTAGCGTGCAGTTGAGGGATGTCTGTCAGGATGTCTTACAAACTATACTCCTCAGAAGATGCTGACATTAGGCCACACTTAGCACTCTTACATGGTACTGGCCACTGGCTATGCCAAGCAATGCTCTGATATCTCAGGAGCCAGAGTTCAAACAGTGTTTGTTTTTTAATTTCCTTCCCATTCCTTTGGACCAGTAACAAGCAGGTTTAGCGGTGTTATAAGCAGAGACCGCAATAAAAGGTGCTATAAATATGCGACTGTCTCTGATGGGGGCTGGCTTTGCTTCTGAAAATGAAAACTTAATGGAAATCAAATGATAGTCTATTGATTCAATTATACTCAAAACATGATGTCCTTATAGTTTGCTTTTATGGATAAATAAAGCATTGTTGATTTTCATTAAGGACACCACAAGCACCATAATTACTACAGCATCCCTCCAATGTAAGTAGTCAAACAGTTTATTATCGGTTTGACATCTTACTTGGTTTCTGCTGGGCACCATGCACTTTTTGAATGGAGAACTGGAAGTTCCTGATGATAGCGGTTGATAGAACACCCATTCACCAACACATTCCTTGACCCTGGAGATTATGGGATAAGTAGGTTATCCACAAAGTAGTCCCAATCATATAGGATGACTGTATCTGCTCCGTACATAGGTAGCTGCAAAACCACAGCTGTTCTTTTCTGCAGAAACCAGTTCAGTGAACAAGGATGTGTTTTGGTATAGGCTGTGCAGTTCGGTTCTCTGTCTGGGAAGGGTCTAAAGGGGATAAAGAGAGTTCCCCAATATGTGTGCAACTTGTGCATGCCTCACACTCAATAGGGAAAAAATAGACACTGATCACAGTTGCCCAAGAGCCCTTTTTGAAGAGGTATTTGAAAGAACACTGGATATGGTCAAAGGGTAGCCTACTCTGTGGTTTCGCTTAGGCTTGTTCCAGTCCTGCCAATGTGCGCCCCATAAAAGCATGTCTTTACTTATGCACCTATAGTCATTGTCTGTTGGTGGTCCTTAAATTGTTCTTGAAAGCTAATGGTCTATGTTTAACAGCTATGATACAATGCACACCACTAATATTTATTGAATGATGTTACAGACTTGGGTAAAAAGCCATGGGAGAGAAGTAATTCGGTTGAAAAGCCTGTCCCCTCGTTACTGTCTAGGTAAGTGCCATCTACATTTGAACGATTACTGCATGACATTGATTTGTAGAGTGCTAAATTCATGTGCTATTTCATTCCATTGCCATAGAACCCCACCAGTTTTGAAGAGCCCTGAAGCTAAGAGTCCTATACAATCTCAGCCACCCTCTAGGTACCAACCAAAACTACAGCTCTGACTGTTTCAGCTCGTTCTGTGCAAGTTTCTCATTGTTTTTTTGTTCAGTGTTCAAGTTGGTGTGGTGTTTGTTTAAAGCATGTTTTTGTTTCTCCTCACTGTGTAAGTTGGCCATATTGTCCAGTTGTGTAAATGTATCCATGAACATAGTTTAAAATAAAGAGTAAGGAACACAAAGTATAAATGTGTAAAAGTAAGTTATTGCAAGACTGCTCTCTTACGGAGTGTTCGTAAAACCCAACACCAGTAGATGGCCAGTCAATGGAAAACGCCAGAATAAACTTATGAACATCCCCATTTTAATAGATCTACAGATTCAACTAGCTGGTGCACCATATGACAATGAACGATCCGTAAATCTACCACAAGTCTGCTATTCATATATGAACAAGATTTACATTCTATTTCACATGACACAACAGATTGAGTACTACAACGTAGGCGATTTACATATCAATCAACAAACAAGCCTCTTACATGCCAGATGTGATAAAATTTCACATCAAAATATGACCACACCAGTACTGTGGCAGTTGGTTAAAGAACACATTTATCGTCACCAGGTTAACATTATCCCTGGAATATACACATTCATGATCTGTTCACAATAGCTCGAGTATTGCAACAAGTGTTTCCGTACTGGATGAACTGGTTGTAAAAGTATGCAGTGTGGATGATTCAGAACACACTTCCTTGCTAGATGCATTGTGTAGGATTTGTAATATGGGCTTCTAAGGATATTGAACATTTCAGAATCTTAAATTACTAATTTGAGGACATAGAATCAGACACTACTATTTAGGTTGCCAAAATAAAGATTGTCACATGTTCCTTAAAACAATTAATTTAGCAGGAGCAGCATCCATGTTAGGACATTTGCCAATATTCCCACATATTTTGTTAGAGATTCCAAAGAATGATGCGAATCGTTTCCCAGTGGCCCTGACAAGCTACATGTGAAATCTAAAGTTGAGCTGTAGAGGATCTTGGAAATTTTCTTAGAGTGTTGTCCAATTGTAATGGCAAAAACAACTGCCTCCTTCATGTGTTACAACCCAACTTATCATACTTGCTGGTCCTTGAAAACTATATAATGGGCCGTGCATGGTTTCATGAAACTACATTTGCTACCTGTAAGACAACTATGGTGAAGAACAAGTATCTCAAACTGTGGCCCACAATGTTGCTGAATTACAATGAGTCTCTGGCCATCTATTGCATACAAAGAAGTGTGGAAGTCATAGGCCATCAGTATCTGGGGATCTGGGGAGACTATAGTTTAAGATCCCTGGACTAGATTGACTGATTCATTGTCATCTGCTGTCACAATCTAGGGATGAGTTTTTGGTCAACTGAGCAGGAACTTGGCATGAAAGTCATAATCCAGGTCTCTATCAAAGTAATAGCATCAATAGCACTATTCAGAACGCATAATAAGTCTCAAAAGAAGTTTACTGCATAGTTGTCATCTAGTGCTTTTTCTGCTACCAAACATTCTATTCAAAACCAGATGCATTGTAAAGGCAACTCTTAAAATTGGTTGCTGCTTACTTTAGCAGCACTGAGCTACTTCAAGAGGAAGAATAGTTCTGAAAATTGGACCTTATATGGATCTTCTGTTCCACTGGCATAAAGAGCTTAATTGTAATAATATGCTAAGCTAATTTAACGTGGTTAAACTACACACCCAACAAACACGATGCCATTTTTTTCAGGTGAACATTTTGCGATTTTTTTAAATTTCATTAAAGGAAAACTCCAGTGCCAGGAAAACAATCGGTTTTCCTGGCACTGCAGGTTCCCTCTCACCCCCCAATCCCCAGTTGGTGAAGGGGTGAAAACACCTTCAGTTACTTACCTGAGGCAGCGACGATGTTCCTGGTCGCTGCTTCCTCCTCCGCGCAGCTCTTCCTTCTGACTCAGTCAGCCGGTGGGCGAGACTGATCCCGCCCACTGGCCGAGGAGACCTAATGCACATGCGCGGCAATGCCGCGCATGGACATTAGCGCTCCCCATAGGAAAGCATTGAAAAAGATTTTCAATGCTTTCCTATGGGGAATTGAGCGACGCTCTAGCAAAGAAAATCTTTGCTTTTAGTCAGGAAGTGCCCTCTAGTGGCGGTCTAGTAGACAGCCACTAGAGGTGGAGTTAACCCTGCAAGGTAATTATTGCAGTTTATAAAAAAATGAAATAATTACACTTGCAGGGTTAAGAGTAGTGGGAGTTGGTACCCAGACCACTCCAATGGGCAGAAGTGGCCTGGGTGCCTGGAGTGTCCCTTTAAGTAAAATATCCACCCCAAGAAGAGAAAAATTAAAACTAGCATGTTTTCTTTGTCTGGGAATAGAGTCTAAAATTTGCTTTTTTTTTTTTTTTTTTTAAAGAAACTTCTGTATTTTCATAAATTAGCATTTATTTTACTTCTTGCAGAAAAACAAACAAAAAGAAAACGACAAAGTGGCAGAGTATTTCCGACAGAAATTGGCTTTAGATTTATGGAGAATTGTTTTAAAAATTTAAATATGTGCAGGAAGGAATGCATAATTGAGACCATGCTTGGGAAAGTGATTTTGATTTTATTAATTCTTGTTATATTCCAAGCAGGATGAAACCTGTGAGTAGCAGCAATGATGTATCAACAGACGCCTTAGATTTTGACCGAATGAAACAAGTAAGTTGTGTTTTAATATCTATGTTAATATTTAAAGAATACTCCGGGCACAGAATTAAGTTGTTATGGTGCCAGAACATCCCTGGCACCAGCTAACCTTTAGGAGTTAAACTGTTCACAGATGGTTTAACCCAAAGTCCAATATTCAGCACCCAATCGCCTTGCCCCCAGACCTTCCATTTCTCAGATTCTTGAAGGATGAAGCCTCGGACCGGGGTGCTGACGATTGGCTGAGAGCACCTCAGCGGATTCTCTAAGCCAGTTTGTTGCTCCCCTATCAGAAAATGGCCAAGAAACATACGCATTTTTCAGAAGCCATATTATGGTGCCAGGGACCTCTTGACATCATAACAACTTCCTTACAATTAACTTATGGGACCCAGTGTGCTCCTTTGAAAGATTACTATAGTTTGGACTCCAGTTACGCCATTTTTAGAAACACCTAGTGGTGCTTTCCTAGGTTTGCACTCTTTTGCTTATGGTCCTATTCTCCCACAGCAACGGTTACCTCGGACCCTGGCAGAAACCATTTTGTTCCACATCCTGTTATAACGGACGCTGTGCACTGTTACCTGTCTTAATGTACATTAGCTCTTGTATAGCAGTGCCTTTAAGTATTCCTTAACATGCCCTGGTAGTTTATATTCTCAGCAATGTTATTCTCTTATTTCTCTGTTTGTACTATAGCTAGTTTAGCATTTCCCTGCTAGTTCACTTTCTAGGTTACCTCAGTCCTTACTCCGTTACCATAGCCTCCATTTTGTGGTCTATGCTTTGTCACCTGAAAATGGTAATTCACAATTCAGTATGCAACTGGTTATTATATGCCTCATTTTCTTGCATGTCATTTGTTCCATTGCCTTAGTAACCTTAGTTATATTATTTTGTATTTGTGTATTTCAGTTTTACTCTCATGTATTGCACTGGGTTGGTGATGTGCAAATAAATCCTAAACCGACAACATCCTTCTCATCTGTGTGGTCTGTGAAAGGTTTAGCGCTCGGTCAAGCTCTGTAGGGGAACACTGAGTGAGGACAGAACAGATATATAGATCTATATAAATATAAACCGCAGCCAGATTATAGAAAATGGACTTAAAGGAACACTATACGGTTAGGAACACAATTGAATAAATGCATCTCTATGAGGAAAGTTCAGTGTTTCCATGCATTAGGTGGAGACACAATGTTAGTGCTGCACACTGCAGCACTGCCTCAGGAAGCACTTTTAGTAGCTATCTGAGGAGTGGCCACTGGAGGTGTCCCTAGGCTGTAATGTAAACACTGCATTTTCTCTGAAAAAGAAAAGTGTTTACAGCGAAAAGCCTGCAAGGACTGTTTCTACTCACCAGAATAAATACAATAAGCTGTAGTTGTTCTGGTGACTATAGTGTCATAGGGTCCCCAGGTAATGTCCAACCACTTACTAATGGTGTAAGATTTACCTGGCTGTCTGACTTTTGTACATTATTAATTGGCTGAGAGATGCAGTTTGCAAGTGTTAGAAGGGGAATAATTGGATATACCATAAGTACAATGACATATGTAAAAAAATGCACTTAGTTTCCAGTTAGATGCATTGACCTCGGCCAGGGCACTGATCCTTGCGGCCATGTTTTTCAAAATCAAAATGTAATACGGGCACATTTTAGAAACCAATATAGAATTCATATCAAAGCAAACATGCCCCTTTTTGCCTCCCCATAGCTTTCCTTTATTACCCAGCCTCAAATCAGAAAACTTACAGGATACAAACAGAAATAAATTGGACTAACGGTAATGAATTCAGGACAATGCAGAGTTTGGTTTCCACAATTAGAACGATAAATCTAGTGCAGAGCTCCCCGACTTCAATTTTTCCTTACATTTGTTACTACAAATCTTCCCTATTTATTAATAAAACGGCAGGCAGTTTATGCATTAAAGTTCTTTAATAAACTTTTCAAAGTTGAGCTGAAGTGTAGTTTTGCACTTGCAAACTCGGTCTTCATTTAAATAGAAATGGTAATCTAACTCCCCCCAAAAACAAAAAAAAACCACAATCATAATTTAGTGAAGAATCCTCACATTCTTTGCCAAAAATGTATTCGGTCTACTCTTTTAGTCTGGCCAAAGGAGATTATTTCTACATTAGGTGATAAATATTGGTTTTCAACAAAGTTGCTAGGAACATTTCTTATTTTAACTTTGTACCTTCTCTTTAATGAAGTGTGTTTGCTTCCTCAGGAAATCCTAGAGGAAGTTGTCAGAGAGCTACACAAAGTCAAAGAAGAGATTATTGATGGTAAGCAGATTATAATATCTCCTTGAAACATAAGAGGTTTTGTTCACATGACTATGAATGGTATAGATAAAGTGATGGACTAGCAGTACACGTCAGCATTCTACAAAAAGGACTGCAGAAAAAACATCATCATCATAAAAGATCCAGTAAGAGAATAAATACAGCCTTTTGTAAAAGGAACACACCAAGCTCCGTAACAGTGTGGTTAATGGTTAGTGGTTATGGTGCCCTTCCAGATGAAGTAATCAAACCATTTAATAAAAGTTTGACAACTTACCTGGGTCCCGCTGGACACTAGCATCCGCCGCTCCAGCCACTGCTTGGCCAACAGTTTGGCTTCTTGCGTGGGGTCTCCCAGGTACTGGTCACTGCCTATATGACAGTCGGAAGCTCTCTCCTCTGAGCTAAACCCAGGTGGTGCATGCCCACAGAAGGGAAGTGTCAACCTGGCATCAACACATATCAAGCTGACTGCCAGTTTTGTTGCCAAGAGAGGCCATGCAAGAATTACTGCCGAAACACTCTCTGTATGGTCCTAGTGGCCTCAGCACAAGCGTGCAACGATGGTCGCTTGCTGTGCTGGGAGACAGTGTGTCCCCAGGTGTGGAACACTTGGAAACAAAATTAATATGGACAGTTGGGGGGACTGTAGTAGTTTAATAATATTTATAACGTCATGCCTTTAATATGCTAGATAACAAAATGAACACTGTTACATGTTAATGCTGTATATTATGAATTTAATTGGATTACTATTATGTGTTTGTTTGCAGCCATCAGGCAGGAATTGAGCCGAATTAGTACAACATAGTGAAGGTGTTGTCTGGGAAATGTACAATAGAGGAACGAATGAATAATATGGTCACTGCAAAATAAAGGAAGCTATCCACACTGTCTATTCCCTTTTTATTACCAGACTCCGCACACTTTCAAGCTTGCCGGCCTTGGATTTATTTTATATTTTTAAAGTCTTAACATGAAAAACAATATTAAACATTTTACATTTCTCGATAATATTTTTTTCTTCTTTTACTTTTTTTTTTTTTTTTTTTTTTAGACTTCACCTGGTATTGCACATCAAATTTGTCAGCCTTTTTTTGTAAGATATATTTGCTTATTTAACTGTATTATTTTTCATTTTGTAGTAGTTTGAGAAAAATGTGAACCATTTGCTTTAATAGGATGACCTCTGAGTAATTGCACTGGTAGGCTGCAGTGTTAAGACTTTTTTTGCCAATGGAATTATATTGCAGAATCACAAGAAAACCAGGAGACATATTACAAATTGTAAGTGACAAAATAAAATTTCCACTTCATCACAATATTAAAAAAACGGTACGTCAGTGCACCACAGTAGCTGTATTCATAATGGTAATAAACTGTTTATTGTCTGAATGTCTGATTTTATTATTATTTTTTTTTTTTTTTTATATACCGGTATATAATTTCAAACCTCTGCTATAAAACATTGACTGTTGTGGGACATGAATCAGGAGCACAAGTCAGACCAATGACCGATACACACAGACAGCCAGAGCAAGAAAGACAAAATGATACGCTGACCAGACAACCCAAAATAAATCAAACAAACAAAAAAAAAACCGTATCTAGGCAGAATGACAGGATGATAGTCAGACCAATAAACTGTCACATCTCTCTCCTATAAAAGATATAATACATTACATATAGATTTGTGCTCAGAATTTTATTAGTTATGGAATATATTATAAGATGCATAGTTGGCTGAGATGTGCCGAGACCAAAGAACGAGTAGGCCTGTAATAAGAGGGCCTACCAAGGTAATGAGAATTTCTAAAATCTTTAATATACATTCTTCAGGAAAACCGAGCATCACATGATAAAAAAAAAAAAAATTCATATATGTAGCAAGTTATTTATAAAATAGGTACTACTAGGCGGCCATTTGGTTTAATTTTCAGGACCGCCTGTGGAAGGCCTCTCTGCTATCCCTGTAAATCAATACTTTGGCATAGTGTCTATGCCAAGGAATTGACTGACAAATGGGAGAAAACAACTTTCAAAATAGGTTTTTCTCCCATTCATTTGCTAGCAAAACCACTAACACAATGTATAGATAGAATTTGACGCGATTTAAAAAGAGCAAACTTAGTTTTAACCCGGACAGGATCCCTTTAACTAAGTGAATTGCAAGTAGTAAGGCACCATTCAGATAAACTACTATTACTAATACACTCTATCAGAAAGAACCATAAAGATCAGTAACCACAAAAAAAAAAAAATTACTAAAAACTCAAAATGGCTTAAGATATTAATCTTAATTCTTAATTCTTTACCAGAATAAAATGACCACATACTTGTGCTGACCTTGTATTGCAATATTGATGAATGTCTTACGGTTGAATAACAAGATGTATGGTTATTTATAGCTAAAACACTGTTTTATCTGTATATTTTCAAGAAAATAATTCACAAAAATTACATCAAGCAAATTGCAGGAATGAGCATCATCAGGGAATCAAATAATGGGATTCCGTTTAGCACCATAGCCACATCAGTCCACGTTACCTTCCAGCTTTCAATAGGCTGTAGAGGAGGTGGGGAGAGGTGCCTGACAGACCCCAGCTAAGAACACAAATCCATTGTAAAACGGTTTGACACTGCTGGTACCATAATCACTACAGTACACTGTAGTAGTTATGGTGCTTGAAGTTTGCCTTTAATGCTTTACTCCAAGCATCACAACTACAGCAGCCCATGATTAAACCAGTAAGTTGGCTTTCCAGCGCTTTTCCTCCCTGTAAGCATTCATGCTTTCACCAATTCTAATCCAGAAACTTCAAAGCACACCCTGTCGCTGGGCAGAGGCACCATTGATTGGCTTAGAGGGGTCTACTGAGCCAATCAGTAGCTTTCCATTCATTAATAAAGGGTACATATCCATTTATAAAAAGTACATACACTCTTGAATGGGGAGATTCCTGGATCAGAATTGGAGAAAATGGATGTAGACTCTTAAAGGGAGGAATGGCAGTGGAGAGCCAACTTAGAGTTTAAACAATTCCTGAACAGCTTAACCCTTAAAAGGATAGGAATCACCTTCATGAAATGAAGTTATGGTGCCCAGAATGCAATATAATTCCTCCTGTTTATAAGCTGGTACAGCAGGCAAACTCTACCCTCACATCTTAGTAGGTGCAACTGGAGGTCTCTAGCAATACCCCTATAAGGATCATCAAATTTAAGTTACCAGGAATCTTAAATATTGAAAAGGACTCTTCTCAGTAAACTGACAAGTATAACCAAAGAAGTCTCTTGTCTCAATGGTTATCTGCTATAGCTCAGATGGATTCCTCTCCCCTCTACAGGTCAGAGGGGGTAGAAACGGTTTTTGTATCGTCCATTTATTTGTAGTTTTGCAAGAGATACATAGTACCTATTTCTTTTTTTTTTTTTTAAGATTCTTTATTTATGATGTTTTTTGTTTTATACAGTAAATTAATTGGGATAGGGTTACAGAAGAAAAATAAGGGAGGGGTAGGGGAGGGAGTAATACACAGTCGTATAGTAATATGTTGCATTCTGGTTTTCTAGCCGTTTGAGTTATACAATTGCCCAACATATAAACATTGATCAGACAAGTCTGAGCTGTATCTTGTTCCACATAACCTTGGTGAGGAAGTAGACAGGAGTCCAGAGGAGGGGGAAAGGAAGAAAGAAGCAGAGGGAAGACCTGGTTTGCACCGGTTTGTGCATGCTTTCTGCTGCGGGCCCATTTGGCGTGTATTGTCGAGGTAGGCCCAGTGCGGTCCTTTCCTATATCCCAGGTTTGATCATCCCGCTCCCCCCCCCTCGTTCCCCCCGTGATCACCGGTGAAGATACTGTCGTTCGTCAGTTGCCTATTGCTATGGTGACCTTTCGGTTACGTCATGTGGCCAGATGTAGGCTATGGTCTCTGTCTTTCTTTGTAGCATGGTTTGGCGTGTGTTTAGGGCGTATGTATTTCGATAAGGAAACTAGCCAGTTCTTGTGTATCCTGTGCGTGGGTAAGGTTGCAGTGCCTTGGTAGGGGGATGGGTCATGAGATGGTTCCCCTGATAAGGGGGGCCACTCCGGTGAGCGGGTAAGGTAGTTTGCGACACGGAGTCCCAGCCTCGCGATTCCGGTGGGGTCAGGTAGTGGTTGGGTTTGAGGGGATCTTTATGTTGTATTTAGCGGGTTCTATCTGTGCATGTGCTGTAGGGGGTCCTTATCTGAGGGGTGTTAGATCCCGTGATCATAGTACCTATTTCAATGATAGCGTTCCAAAACTTCACGTCAGGCACATTTTTGCAGCATCATAGCATACAATGCACTCTGGTACAAATATTAACCAACCATTTCTGCTCGTACCACATTTTTTTACAAAATTATAGTCTGACTGCAATTTTGTGCCTAGGGCAACAAGGTTGGGAAAACAAAACGGTATGAATATCGGCCACAAAAAGGGGGACAACAAACTCTAGGATTTCTAGTGCCATACTGACATTAGCTAGGATGAAGGTATGCAAGATTTTTTATTTAACGTACCAATATATGAAAAACTGTGGACACAAAAAATTGGCTATTCACATAAAGGACCATTCTGGGCACTATAACAACTTAATCGCTCTGCCCAGCTACTTCCTTTCTTGGTCTAAAGCTTTAAACCCGGAAGCCTTGGGCCATGCTGACAGGCTGAGTGAGCTGATGTCCTTAGCCTATCACTAGCTCTCTATTCAGAAAATGGAGTGCACAAGGTATGCATTTTTTATTATGATTTCCGAATGCGAAGCCAGTAATCGGGTAAGTGTATCAGCTTCAATCAGGAAGCCTCAATGGAAAAAGGGGAGCAGTTTTCCAAAGTTTAGGGTTAGACTACTCGGTAATGGTTCAACCCATTAAGGAAAGACAGCACTCTGGACCTCCACACACCATAACACCTTCATTGTGATTAGGTTGTAGTGCCCAGAATGTCCTTTTAACTATCACCTGTACCAGTTGTGGAGTCAATCCCATTGAGAAAAAGTATGTCTTTGTTATTGAGAATATTTCTATCAGAACACATATTGCAAGACTTTTACTTAATGATCACAAGTACTCACCAGAGACCGCCTGCTTCCAGGGATGTCATAAGTCCCATGTGGAAAATTTACATTAAAAGTAATGTCATGCTTAGCTAATGTCAAGGAGTGATTTACACATCAGTCAAAATCACAGGCCGAAAAGTCAGATCTCAGCAGGTGACAGGCAACAAGTTGAATCAATATCTTTTAAGATGATAGTCGGGGTCCACTGAAGATATGATTTATGGAAACCTCGCTAGAAAGAAACAAAAAAGTAGATATTTTTTGTAACCAATGATCATATCAGATCATTTACTTGTATTCGTAAAATAAAAATATAAATAGATTTTAAAAAAAAACAAACAAAAAAAAAAAAACCCTAACCTTTCTAAACTGGCTTTCCCAGATAGATTATAGCGAGTCAAGTGATGAAAAAGCAAACCAAAAAAAAAAAAATTAGACAACAAATCAAGTTATTCTTTATGTGAACAGATAATTAAATATAAAGAATCCATGTATTTATAAAGTCAACCATGTAGACATAATTGGCACTCTGTCCTGATCCTTGCCAACAAGCCGCCAGAAGCAATGTGGTGTGGATCAGTGATGTTGGCGTGATTGACACAATGGGGGAGATTTAGCAAACAGTTGTGTTAAAAAAAATTGGTGCAAATAGTGGGGCAATCACCATGGAAACCAGGGAAGCATCAAAATCCCACAGGGCCCATCAAGTTGAGTGTCAGCTTAACTAGTGTAAATAGAGTTAGAAGATCCACCAACACTTCGAAATCCTGATGACAAAATAGGAACGTTACTGCCCTACAGTGCGTAGCAGTCACACACATACACTCTTTCTCTCTCTCTCTCTCTTTCTGCAGAATGGAAATCAAATAATCACAGCTGTTACTTTAGGATCTCTCTTTGTTCAAAGGGACAATTAGCACCATAACCACTGCACCGATTTTTTTCCCCCCAGTGATTATGGTTTTATGAGTACAATGATGCACTATTTGTTTTGGAAAAATTTGACAAAAAAACAAAACAAAGAAACTATGTTCAAGAATTACAGTTATCATTTACAGGTTGTTGGTTTAGGGTGGGGGTAGTGTTAGATGACCTTTAGACAGGGGTTCCCAACCCAGTCCTCAAATACCCACTCGCAGTCCAGGATTTAGGGATTACCTGGTTGTGTCTTTATAAATAAAAAAAATAAAAACAACCTTTGACACAACTGGGTAATCCCTAAATCCTGTACTGTTAGGGGGTACTTGAGGATTGGGTTGGGAACCACTGTTTTAAGGGATAGCCTTGCAAAGTCCCACTACAATTAGAGAGTGGGGGTGCAAACGGTGGTTTAATTATGTAGCTAGGTTTTCCCAATTAACCTTTATGAGCAGAGCTTTTAACACTAAGCTAATTATACATAAAGGGCAGCATTTTCATGTGTTCTGGTCAGCAGGTAGAAATTATGTGTACAGGACAATACAGAGGATTTGACTCATAAAAATTAGTTATAAAAAACTGCTGTGAAAAAAAAAAAAAATCAAACAGCAGCAACAGCCATGTTTTTCCATTGGTTTTTATTGGGACTGCTTCACATTAAGAAGTTTGCCCCCAAAAACTGATCTTTATTCACAATCTTTTTAAGTTTTCAACTCTACCCCATTTACCTTGTCTGAGCAGAAAATTAAATTGAGGGATTATTGGCTGCAACAGGATACAATAAACAAAGCAAGCGTACAAACATTCCAAACTAGGGATCTCAGTGTATAAATGGCTTTGCATGCATGTAATAATAAAACATTGTGTCTCTTTAATTACCTATTATATCTTTTATGCCTTTAGTACCAGCTTGGTCAGTACATATTCACTCAAAGTCCTCCACGGCACCTCTGTCGGCCTAACAGGTGGCTGTTACTGTGAGAGGGCCCTCGGTGCTCACTCTCCAGCTAGTCCTCTGAGGTTAATAGAGAGGCTAGGAGCAGCTGGTCCTAATATAACCTTCTCTGGTCAAGGGAGTGGGGCTAACATGGAATTCTTGGCAAATGAACACTTAAATTAAATATATATAAACCCTAGAATCGGAGAGAAACTAACAAGTGGCAAACATGTTTTAGATGGTAAAATAAATATATAAATAAGTTATATTCTATTTACCAATTACTGTTTAAATGTAGAAATAATATATTCTCAATGACACTAATAAAAACGTTGAAATGTGTTTGCCAAATCCTATGGTCCTAACTAAGATCCCCTGGCATCAGGGGAGAGTGGGCAGCCTAATTCATCATTTCTGGCCGTCACCAAACCTTGTTCTTACTAACCAGTTTTTTACTACTTAGTAAGTAACCATTTATTTAAAGGAAACTCCAGCCACCATAACCACTTCACCCTGGCGCTGTTTTGCCTTCTAGGTATTAAACTATTTTTAATGGCTTAACACAGAACTGTCCCCAGACACTGGCCTGCTGCCATTTGTCTCGTGCTAGGGCAGCGAATCAGCTGACACTCTCAGCCTGCCAGCCATAGCAAATTTTATATCAAAATAGCCAACCAAGAAAACACTGCTGACTTTATAACGCTTCGTCTAATTCGAACCTACTAAGAACTTTGGAATGCCCAAAAGCTACACATCAGTTTTTTTTTTTTTTTAAATCATATGAAATATTGCCTCGTTGGTATTTTTTCAAGGAATGATTATTTATTTTAAGACCATAGTCATGTGACAAAGGGGAAAGGAAATAATTACAGACTTTCTGGCTATAACGGCAGATAGAAAGTAAATCAAAATAAACATTTGGGAGTGACTTAAAAAAAAAAAAAACCATTATCAATATCAGTCCAGTCCAGTGTTGATGACAATGATAGGTATTTCTAAAACTCGGCTATTAGTAACTAAACACTTCCAAATTGTTTAGTTACATAAAAAAAAACAAAAAACTATAAAAAATCGAATTCTTCTTGAACGTTAATAGTGTTTTTGTTACCATGAATTATTCAGCTCTTTATGTACACTGGCTGGTTATAGCAAGGGTATTGTCTCTACCTTGGGAATTGAAAACCCTGGTTCAAATCCCAATCAGATCGAGTGCTTATATATCTGCCTACCTCATATGAGTGTTTTTGTTTTTTTTTAAGAGGACATTTTTCATGTCTAGATACTCCCTTTATATATATTTTAAAACACTACAGAATATATATAACTATTCTATCATTTGCTGGATGGAGTAGAGACATCGTCACTGCCTTAGAACTGAGAAACCCTGGTTCAAATCTCAGTCAGGTCACTATTATACGTATATCTAATCTCTGTAGAAAGTAAATTTGTTTAAGTGGGACTTTTTATGTTTCTTGTTAATGCTACATGAGATATATTATACATAAATTTAACTCAAAATTACATATTTATAGTGCATTGTGGTAGGGCTTGCAGACACTGCAGAAAAACTCACATGGGGACTACTTATAGATAGAATAAACTGCCACCTTGTGGGGAAAAAGTATTCCTGCCCATTATTCTCCTAATTTATTCACTAAACTAGGGAATTTACAAAATTGCTGAGCTGGTATTAACAGCCAGATAACCAAATGGGCCCATATACTCCTTGCTCCATGACCACTTCTAAAATGTTGAAGAAACCCTTTGAGTAGCCATCAAAAACAATGGCACCTTTATGAATAATGCTGTTATGAAGCATTAAGAAACCATTTTCATGACAACCCAAGAATATTTTGTAATGCCTACAGAGACCATTTTTATGGCGACCCAAGAATACTTCGTAATGCCTTCTTAAAAACGCTTATTGTAATGTTTTATTTGCAGTCAGTGTAATAAAATAAAATCTGTCGTAATTCTAAGTAGCTGCTAATCCCGTTGTCTCAGTGTTTCCAAGGTTCTAAACACGTGATGACTGTATTCCACTATGAACAAGCAACAACTTGGCTGAGAAGAGTGACCTTTGGTCAGATGGTCAATGCTTCTGAAAAAGGATGACTTAAAATGGAAACACTTGGGAAAATTTAAAGTGTCATCACAGAAATTGTAACGGAGAGTGAATGTAAATACTTAAAAATAATGCACACACAAATTCAAATAAAAGTTTATTAGGATAAAAAAAAATATTACCGACAGTTTTTATTTAAATTCTTAAACTGATTTTATATGTGCTTCTGAAAGAATCATAGTACAGTAGGGATTCATGTGATAACCCTAGATTCATCTATTATTTGCAATCCAAGACAGAGTGACCATAGAACTGGCTCTTCCAGATGATGGGTACATTGCTAGGTCACGCACAGAAGACTTTATGTTTGCTCCAACTTGCCCAGGTTGATAGTGCCACAAAGTTCATCTGCCCCAGTTTCTAATGTCTCCATAGATAGAAATGTGTTCTCTTTCTTTTTTCTAATGTAAAAGGAGAAAGAAATTGGCAAAGCCTAATTGTTAAACTTTCCAGCTGATGACAGCCTCGGTCTGTAGTTTTTGTTCAATAGGGTCAAACTGATAATGTTAAAGGAATACTATAGGCACCAAAACAACGTAAGCTTAATGAAGCAGTTTGGGTGTATAGATTACGTCTCTGCAGTCTCACTGCACCCCAGATGCGCATGACACAATACCCCCAATGGGAGTAACCTTCCCCCGAAGCCAAGACACAGTACCCCCAGACACTCAACAAAAAGTTTAACGAAGAACCAGCATATTATTTTTTCAAACTTATTTTATGCCCAGACCTAGGTCCTGGGCACCGCCATCTTTGTGTGGGCAGATGAAGTCCATGTGGGATACGTCAACTGCCCACACAAGATAGCGCTATGAAATTCCCGCGCATGCTTAAACACTTGGGCATTCGCTATTGTCTGAAATTCGGACGGGAATTTAGTCTATTCATTAATTCGTCAGAAAGCCGAATGAATAGAAATTTCAGATGAACAAACAAACACCAAATGTCGGTGTTCGATCGTTTAGATTATTACAAGGTCGGAGCTACCGGCTCACAGCTCCCTCCTTGTAATATGTGAAAATAGAAGCGGCAGGGAGCAGTGCTCCCCGCCACTTCCTAAGTGCCTCCGTGTTCTCACTCTATGGGGGTCAATATGACCCCCATATTAACATAAGGGACAATAGGCCTTTCTTATTTAGGTCCCCCATCCGCCGCTCATGGGTGCTGGCTGGGGGAGGTGGACAATAGGTGTCCCCTCCCATTGTCGTTTAGGACCCCCACCTGCCACTCATGGATGGGACTGGGGGGGGACAATAGGTCCCCCCCTATTGTCATTTAGGGCCCCACCCATCGCTCAGGGATGGGGGTCGGAAGACCTGTCTCCCTCGTTTAATTAAACAGCCCCCACTCGCAGGGTTTTTTTTTTTTTTTAACAACAGTGAGCAGCCTTTTGGGAGATAGCTCCCTAATACCGTGGAAATTAGGGAGCTATCTACTAAGCAAGATGCAGCCCCAGCACGAATCGGATCGGAATTTCATTCATTCGAATGAAATTTTGAACCAAACTAAAAGTATCGAAGGCCATCCTAACATGAATGAACAAACTGTTCTCATTCTGTTAATACGAAATTCGGTTGTTTTCACAGTCTAAATGACAGGACTTTCGGGAACACTGAAAGCAGGCATCGCGATTGAGTATTGTGGGAAAATGTCTCTGACCCACAGGAAGTAGGTCAGAGCTGGTAAGGCGTAGGAAAATACATAAGACAAAATAGTCCCTACTTTGTCTTATGTTCTAAAGAACACTAGAGCAGACAGGAAGAAACGGATCACAGATCCTGAGAGAGGTTTAGAAGAGGAAGCGTTTTGGGAAAAGGAAGTTCGGCATGACAGTGCGGCTTTAAATATAACCAAAAAGTCAGACATGTATTGCCATTACATCGAAGGGGGAAGAAGCAGGTGATGTATAAATTCATATTGCCCAATTATCCCAAAATATGTACAAAGAATTCACAATTCATAATATATACAGATCAGGATCAGACATTAACTCATAAAAAGGGAGAATCAGTTAATCAATAGTATACTGATTGATAATATATCCAGATCGGAATCAGACATTAATTCATCAGAGGGAGCATTAATTAATTAATGGTACACAGATTAATCAAATATACAGAACAAGATCAGTCATTAATTGTTCTGCCTGGAGACGCTGAATTTTCCTCATATGGGATGCATTGATTCAATGCATCTCTATGAGGATGTACTGATTGGCCAAAACGCCGTTTGGGTTTGGCCCTGCCCCATCCCGCCTTCAGCCAATCCGATTGGCTAAAAATCTTAACCCCTTAAGGACAGACGACGGATATATTCCGTCATGATTCCCTTTTATTCCAGAAGTTGTGTCATTAAGGGGTTAAAGGACCACTCTAGTGCCAGGAAAGCATACTCGTTTTCCTGGCACTAGAGTGCCCTGAGGGTACCCCCACCCTCAGGGACCCCCTCCCGCCCGGCTCTGGAAAGGGGAAAAGGGTTAAAACTTACCTTTTTCCAGCGCTGGGCGGGGAGCTCTCCTCCTCCTCTCCGCCTCCGTTCCTCCCCGTCGGCTGAATGCGCACGCGCGGCAAGAGCTGCGCGCGCATTCAGCCGGTCACATAGGAAAGCATTCATAATGCTTTCCTATGGACGCTTGCGTGCTCTCACTGTGATTTTCACAGTGAGAATCACGCAAGCGCCTCTAGCGGCTGTCAGTGAGACAGCCACTAGAGGAAATAGGGGAAGGCTTAACTAATTGATAAACATAGCAGTTTCTCTGAAACTGCTATGTTTATAAAAAAATTAGTTATCCCTAGAAGGACCTGGCACCCAGACCACTTCATTAAGCTGAAGTGGTCTGGGTGCCTAGAGTGGTCCTTTAATTTCTGATAATGTCACCAAGGAGGCGGATCGGGGTCAGCGTCGGCAGACCCGTGCAGCTCTGAAAATAAGGTGAGTTTTAACCCCTTCTAAGGGGGCTAAGAAGGGGCAAGCCTCCTAAATTGTGGTTTTAACACTATAGGGTCAGGAATACATGTCAGTGTTCCTGACCCTATAGTACTCCTTTAAATTAGGCATCACACAAGAGTTGACAAGGAGATAGCTGTGTGATTTTAACTGAACTGGTTTCTATGGACTTTGACAATGTAAATGCCATTCTGGGTCATTGCAGAGATTATTACTCCTGTATTACTATAATTACTACTTAGAGAAGCTGTCCTACCTATTAATGTAAGTTTTTGTAGACATTTTGTTTTCTTTTTCTTCTTCCTATGGCTTTATCATCAAACTAACTTATCTTAAGCACCTCTTCATTCTTGGGTTGGCCATAACCTTCTGTTATAGCAATTTTGTATGACCAAAATGTATTATTCCTTTTCTTTCTTTCTTTTTTGCTTTCTTTTGTTTTGTAAACTGTATTGCTCATTTTGATTGCATTTTCCCCATTTGTTTTGTACATCTCAAATTATTAATTGGTCCACTATGACATGTCAAGGAGCAACATATCTTATAACATAGCAGATATGCTACTTTACTTAAAACCCTTTCTCAAAATGTAAAGGTCTGTAATTCCCCTTGAAAGAGTAAAGTCTTTCTTCCTATCTGATCTAGCTTTCTTTAAATGTGTTTTTCCTACGCTTGGCCAGCTTTGACCCACTTCCTAGGGTCAAAGGAATTTTCCCACAATACTCACCCTTTATTCTGTGGCCGCGCGATGCCTCCTTCCAGTATTCCTGAACGTCCTGTCATATAGACAAGATGTCGGCGAAACTAACAAATTTTTTTCCTAACAGAATGAGTATAGTTTGTTAATTTGTGTTAGGACGACATTCTGTACTTTTAGTTCGATTCAAAATTTCAATTGAATTAATGAAATTCCGATCCATGCTTCAGCTGCCTTGCAGCCGCTTAGTAGATAGTTCCCTAATTCCCACTGTATTAGGGAGCTATCTACCAAAAGGCTGAAAGACCAAAATTGGTCTTTCAGCAAACTTTAAAAATGACTTAGTATTATTGGATAAGGGAGACTGCCCCTACTCGCTATACCGCAAGTAGGGGTATGTCTACTAAACAGTAAGCAGCCTGTGGCTGCTCACTATGTTATAGATTATTTTAAATAAACAAATATGTTTAACCCCTTCAGGACCGGCCTGTTTTTGCGATGTTTGTACGTTAAGGACCAGAGCAGTTTTAACACTTTTGTGGTGTTTGTGTTTAGCTGTAATTTTCCGCTCTCTCATTTACGGTTCCCATACAAGTTATATATTGTTTTTTTCAAGACAAGAAGGGCTTTCTTTACATACCAGTATTTATATTATGTCATATATTGCATTTAAAAAAAATGAAATATGGTGAAAAATAAAAAAAAAACATGTTTTTGGACTTTTACTTGAAAAATCTTTTACTTATCTACAAAAGCTAATGAAAAAAACTGCTAAATAGATTCAAAATTTTGTCCCAAGTTTAAAAACACCCAGTGTTTACATGCTTTATTGCTTTTTTTTGCAAGTTATAGGCCTATAAATACAAGTAGGAAATTGCTGTTTCAATATATATATATTTTAAATGTATCAATAGTGACATTGTTACACCGTTATCTGTCATAAATCCCCGAAACACACCTAACATGTACATATTTTTTAAAGTAGACAACCCAGGGTATTTAAAATGGGGTATGTCCAGTCTTTTTTAGTAGCCACCTAGTCACAAACACTGGCCAAAGTTAGCATTTATATTTGTTTGTGTGTTAAAAATGCAAAAACCGCTAACTTTGGCCGGTGTTTGTGACTAAGTGGCTACTAAAAAAGGCTGAACATACCCCATTTGCAATACCTAGGGTTGTCTTCTTTTGTAAATGGTATGCCATCATGGGGCTAATTCTCATTCCTTGGCTACCATACGCTGTCAAACGCAAACTAACCAATCTGACAAATTTCAATAAAAAAAAAAAAAGTAAAATCAAGCCTTATATTTGACCCTGTAACTTTCACAAACACTATAAAACCTCTACATGTGGGGTACTGTTATACTCAGGAGACTTCGCTGAACACAAATATTAGTGTATCAGAACAGTAAAATATATCACAGCAATAATATCCTCAGTGAAAGAGCTGTTTGTGTGTGAAAAATGCAAAAAACTTCACTTTCACTGACAATATCATCGCTGTGATATGTTTTACTGTTTTGAAACACTAATATTTGTGTTCAGCGAAGTCTCCCGAGTAAAACAGTACCCCCATGTACAGGATTTAGGGTGTCATAGAAAGTTACAGGGTTAAGCACAGTGCTAGCAAATTAAATTATCTGGACTTTTGGCCTGGGTTGGCAGGCAGGTCCCTCAAATTGCAATCATTAAAATTACTTAATTAGGTAAAAATATTACATAAATATGCACGTAGAATTTTAATATATATACATATTTATATATTTGACGTCTACGTGTATATTTATGAAATTATTAATGTAATTTTGTATGTGGACATATGTATATTTCGTATTATTTTTATTTATTTATTTATACATAGATATATATATCATTACATTCTAAGTGTATTTTGATATAAATATATATATATCAATATCAAAATACTGTTAGAATAAAATTGAATATATATATATAATTTTTTTTTAATTATTAAAAATTATTTTTATTTTTTGTTATTTATTTTTATTAACATATTATTTGTATTTTATAATAATATATATATACCATATATATAGTTATTATATATATTGTATATATTCGTGTGTAATTTAAATATAAGTGTATTTTTATATTAATATACGTATATATAAATATAAAAATACACTTAGTGTGACATTATATATATGATACATATACATATATTATATATATAGATATAATACATGTATATATATCATATATATATACACATATTATAATTTTTTTTACACTGATTGTTTTTTTTTTTTTACTTTATTTTATGATTTTACACTTGCAGGGAGACTGCCTGTCAGCACAGACAGTCCCCCTGCAGGCAGATACAAAGACCCCTATTGCGGTCATGTGATCGAGTGATCACATGGCCGTGGGGTCCTGATCTGCCGAGGGGGGACTGCCCGGGCAGACAGGCAGTCCCCCTGGACCGGGAGGAGAGCTGATCGCCGCCGTGGGACCGACGGCGATCAGGTAAGTAGCCCAAAACCGTTATGACGGTTCAGGACCGTCAGCGGTCCAAACGCACGTTTTACCGCTGACGGTCCTGAACCGTCAGCGGTCCTGAAGGGGTTAAATGTCTATCTGTTCCTGTCCAAATCTGAGATGATTAAATTGCGTATACGCAGAAGTAAGTTCACACTGACACACGGAGTTCAGGTTAAAAGCACTTCGAGAAAATGTTATGGCATCTGGTTAAAAGCGGGCTCGCAGACCCTTTTAAGAGCAATATTACATCATCATTGAATATCAAGATAACAACAAATAAACATCATTAATTGGGTTAAGTGTTAAGTGGTTATGTCAATGTCCACCCATCAATATTATTAATTGGCTCAAGAACTAAGTGGTTAGCTAGGTGTCCTCCCACCAGGAGGTGGCGTCATTCTGGACACGGGTGTGGACAGATGGCTCAAGCGCCATCTTACCCAGCACGAGGCTTACTCGGTGGGAAGGGGGGCTTGGGCGTCATTTTAGGTAGTTAGTGATGTCAGACTCGTGGTCAGGTTCAGGGTCTTTTTTGTGAAAGAACATTTCATTATAGCAGCTTTCTCATGGCCTAGCTATAGTATACTTTGTTTCATATTACAGGAACTTGATAATTCCGGTGTTAGTCATGTCTTTCTAGAAAATACATTCTCTATTCAGTATTCTAAATGCTGTTAGGAAAATCTGTCATGTAATGTAGTTAAAATGGAGTTAGTACAAAAATTCAATACAGGATCAATAAAGGTTTTTAATAATTCTACATCAGTCCCCCCTATGAAATGTTAGATTCTAAAAAAGAAACTTTATTTGTTAATACCAGAAGACGTGTTAGCCCAAAGGCACAGAAACCCAGTGACCGCTAGCTAGGTGTTATTGCAAAGTGCAATTCTGTCCCTTCCTGTCCCTAACAGGCTGCAGCACATCCGTCAATACGGGCAGGAAATCTCTTCACTCCGCTGGTGGCCCGCGGTGGCTAGTCCACCACTTCTCCGCACGGCAGTCAGTTCCATAGAGACGGACGCTGTCCCTAAGCTGGTTCCCTACCTAGAACTTTTGCACTTTATCAGTAAAAGGGATAGTTTGCAGCGGTATACAGGGTGAGTTGAGGTCTTGGAAATCTTGGTCATCAACTGTCAGATGTGTAAAAGTTGGTGCCGCTTGGTCTACAGTCTTCTGTAGGAATTTTCTCAGACAGGGGAGGACACAACAAACGAGAAGAGCAAAAATAAAAAGAGAAATTAGTATTGCTATACCAATATGCATTAAAGCTTTTTGCCATCCTGTCATCCAACCAAACCATCTTTCCCAGGGATCTTTTATCCCAGAATTCCTTTTTAACTCTTCAGAGAGCTCATTTAATTTCTCTATGGCCAAGGTGACTTTACCATTAGGACCTGTGTTTTCTGGGATGTAAGTACAACAGGTCATGGTGTCGGGCAATATTTTACATACACCCCCTTTTTCAGCTAGAATCATGTCTAAGGCCATTCTATTCTGGAAGGACATTTGAGATGTAGCCTGCAGCTGTTCGGCTAAACCCTGGAGGGCATCCCTGGTGTAGTTAACAAAGCGTTGTTGGTTGTAATAAATGTAATTTATCCGATTTAAATTCTTGTTTGCAGTAACTATGGTAAAAAGTGATTCAAACCCTGCAGCAACTTCATCTCTTGCTTTAAATTCATTAGGCACCCCCCTAGGCACCCCAATGGCATCAATGTAAATGTGAGGGTCAAAACTGCCTTTTACTGGGGCTTCACGCTTAACCTTGGCTGGTGTGTGTATGGACTCATGTATGTCAGGGTGTGTGTCAGAGATAATATGTATAGGCATGATGGCTTTAGCCAGAGTTCACTCCCCCCACCATTCCTTGTCCATTCTGGATCTTAGCTGTAAATCCCCACACAACCAGTAAATATCCCCCAATGACCTAGTATGGAATTGTAACAGGTACATAGGGACAGTTCTGTAGGTGGCACAATACCCTTTGGAGAAGTTACCCAAGAACTTACCAATTCCATCATAATTGGCATAACAGGTGTAGTTTCCCTTGTAAACTGTAACACCATCTGGGGGTTTGACATCCTTGGTTAGGAGAGGGTATTCTACTGTCCATGCTTTGCAGAGGGACCTATTAAAGTTGTAGTGGTAGGCAAAAAGACTCAAAACACATTCTTCTATATCTACTGGCAAAGTCAAAGGTACGGTGCCAAGGTGAGGCCGGGCACCACCGCACACATAGCATGCAGTTCTGTTATGTTTGTTGGCATTATATTTCATCCATTCTAACCATAAATTAACGTCATTAAAACCTGTTTCAGCGGCCATAGTATCTTCAAAGGTGGGGTTAGCAATGGCCATCATGTCTTTAAAGGACTGGATGTGTGGTTTTAATGGATTTGAGACCATGTGGGTGGCCCCTTGCCACTCTGGAGAGTGGCACATATCTTTTAGGAAGAAGTGCCCTAATTTGTTATAGGAACCTTTCTTCCAATACATTCCCATTACATACTGGTCTGCATCCGTTGGACTGGGATGCTCAATATTTAGGATTAATTTAATGGGTATACCCCCTCCAGGCTTCCTCAGAGTCATTCTTTGGAGAAGGGATCTACCGTGATCATCTACCTTAGATAAGGCACTTTTTGGTTTGTAACCCCAGGCAGGCCCGGCATTCCATCCCGCCGCCCCCCAATGGTTACAGTTATGCTCCCATTGTTTGTCAACTACACAAACATAGGGGTCCTTTACATGAGGGATATCTCTATAGATATTTTGAATTTGTGACGTAGGGAATGGGCAGTCTACAATGTCACAGTAATCAAAAGTGTATGTAGCCACACGGGTACATGAAGAATTGTACCAGAAGGTATACCCACTGGCATCTTTAGTAATGGCTACTTGTTGGGCCTTAATTAGGCTAATTAAGGAGATGATGTACCAGAGGTACATGGTTGTGCGGTATCTGCTTCCTCTGGGGCAGGAGTCTTCTTGCAATGGGAAGCGTGGATCCAATGTGGCCTGCCGGCCAACTTGACGGAGGTTGAAGTGATCAGGAGAACTTGGAATGGTCCGTCAAATCTTGGTTCCAGGGTGTGTTTCCGCACAAATTTCTTGACCAGAAACCAATCTCCGGGAAGCAGGTTGTGGGTACCCGTATCAGATTCGGGAACTGGAATTGAAGAGAAAACTTGGGCATGTATTTTGTTCAAGGCACTTGCAAGTTCAGTTACATAGTCTACTAAAACATCAGTTTGAAGCTGCAACTGTTGCGGGTAATAACAACCTAGTCTGGGTGCAGTCCCAAATAGAATCTCATATGGGGATAGTGAGTGCTTCCCTCTAGGTGTGTGCCTAACGCTGAATAAAGCTATTGACAAGCTTTCTGGCCAGAGCATCTTTGTTTCTTGTGACATTTTTAACATTCTGGCTTTTAGGGTGCCATTCATGCGTTCCACTTTGCCACTACTTTGTGGGTGGTAAGGGGTGTGAAAGGCTAGGGTCACTCCCAGAGCATTCCAAATTTCTTTAGTCACTGTTGCTGTAAAGGCTGGGCCCTGGTCACTTTCAATAACTTCTGGAAGTCCAAATCTACATACAATATCTGTAAGTAGATGTCTTGCTGTTGTTTTTGCAGTGATATCGGTTACTGGGTAGGCTTCAGGCCAGCCTGAAAACATGTCCACTATTACTAGTGCATATTCATGAGGCCCACTCTTGGGCATTTGTATGTGGTCAATCTGAATTCTCTGGAATGGGTACATAGGCTTAGCCAGGTGTTTCAAAGGCACTTTGATTGGTTTTCCTGGGTTGCATTTTGCGCAAATGACACAGGCCCTACAGAAGCTGTTGATCAATGTTGTGATTCCAGGTGCTTCGTAATACTTTTGTATGAGGGCAGCCATTAAGTCTTTTGACAGATGTGCAGGTCCATGTGCCCATTGGACAACTGCTGGATATAAATTATTAGGAAGGCAGAATCTAAAGTTGTTGTAGTATACTCCATCCTTTAGGACTGCTCCTTTCTTCTTCCATTTCTGTATTTCTTCGGGGGCAGTTGTAGCTTGCTGTTCCCGTAAGATTCTTAGGTCAGTAGGAAGAGTCTGCAAGGTAAAAATAGGAATTTCTTCGTGTCCGGACACTTCTTCATCCACTTCCTGCAATTTTCTTGCCGCTTGCTTAGCAGCCTGATCAGCTAAGTGGTTGCCCTTTGCTTCATCTGTATTCAATTTCCCATGTGCCTTTACTTTCAAGATGGCCACTTCTTCAGGGAGTAGGAGGGCATCCATTAGTTCCTTGATTGCAGAGCTGTGTTTGACCGGTGTACCGGCAATGGTAAGAAATCCTCTTGTTTTCCAAATTAGTCCGAAGTCATGTGCCACACCCAGAGCGTATCTTGAATCTGTGTAGATGTTGGCACGTTTTCCTTCGGAGATCTTGCATGCTGAAGTCAGGGCTTGCAATTCAGCTTCTTGTGCAGACATTGCTGGTGGTAAAGATGATGATTTGATAACTTCATCTGTTGTGGTTACGGCATATCCTGTGTGGTATTTTCCTTCTTCATCAGCATACCTTGAACCGTCCACAAACAGAGTGAGATCAGGATCTGCTAATGGATTCTCATGTACAGTTGGTAGATGTATTGTCTCCATCTTCATCTGTTCAAAACAGTCATGAGGTGTCTCTGGGTCATAATCATTCACTATGACCAGATCTTGAAATTCATTTTCCAGGAAGTGGCGTGGCCATGCTTCAAGAAGGTCAGTTGTTGGGTATTTGACAATGCCATTTTCCTGTAGCTGTGATTCATTCATGGTGGCCCATAACTTTGCCATGGGCCCAAGATCATTCCATGATCTTATTTTCAACTTGGTGACAGGGACATGTGGAATGGCAGTATCCCAATGACGATACAAGTATTTGAGTTCTGAAGGTAGTTGAATCAAGACCATGCTGTTGCCTTCAGAGTCACAGTAGAAGTCTTGTGCAGTGAGTTTCACCTCCACCCGATGATAGAGCTCATCTTCATAGCAAGGTTCAGGAGTGATGTTTGGTTTGTACCACATGGTACAGAAGGCATATCCTGCTCCCTCGCAGAGAGGTGTTTGTCCATCATGAAAGGATAAATCAGGATGCATTCTCTTGATGGTACCAGTAAGAAGGTAGATGTAGGTTTCATCCATGATAAACCCATAGTGGATACCCCCCTCAGGTAGTGGGAGAAGAGTGGACGGATTGAGAACTTGACATCTTTGTATGGTGATATTGTCAGGTAATAGGAGGTGACATTGAAGGCGTAGGTGTCTTGCAGGAGACACATGCTTGAGTTGTACTTGGTTGATGATGGCAGAAATGTCATGAGGGGCCAAGACAACTAGAGGGTGGCCAAGGACCAGGTCCGCAGTTCTTTCAATTAGTTCTCTTGCTGCAAAAACGGCCCGAAGGCAAGAGGGGGTCCCTCTGGCCACAATATCCAGCTGGCAGGGGAAAAATCCAATAGGCCTTTGACGGCCTCTTAAGTCATTTGTTTGAGTAAGGACTCCTGTAGTGTGGCCTTGTCTTTCAGAGACAAACAACTTGAAGGGTTTGGTATAGTCTGGTAGGCCTAGAGCAGGAGCAGATGCAATGGCACGTTTTAGTGTACAGAAGTTGTCTTGTGCTTCATTGGTCAGGCAGAATGGGTCTGACTTGAGTGCATCAGAGTGGTTGCATGAGCAGAGAGGCTTCTGGGATCCATGCTCGGCAGTAGGAAATGAGGCCTAAGAAGGCATGTAGAGATTTTGAAGTCCTTGGAGGTGGAATATCCAGTACTGCTCTAACTCGGTCACGAGTGAGATGTCTGGTACCTTGAGATAGACAATGTCCAAGGAAGATTACAGTAGGTTGACAGAATTGAAGCTTGAGAAGTGAAGCTTTGCATCCTTGGTCTGCTAAGTAGCAAAGGAGACTAATTGAACATTCTTCAGTTGTAGGTATGTCATCTCCGCAGAGCAGCAAATCATCCACATACTGGAGCAGGACAACTTTTGGATGGTCTGATTGCCATGGATCAAGGATAGAGCACATGGCCTTTGCAAATTGACTTGGAGAGTTTTGTGCCCCTTGGGGCATGACAGTCCATGTATACTGTTGCTTTTCATGTGTGAAGGCAAACAGGTATTGACAAATTGGATCCAGGGGTACACTGAAGAAGGCATTGGCCAGATCAATGACTGTGAAGTATTTTGCAGAAGGTGGGACCCCAGAGAGCAGAGTGTGTGGGTTTGGCACAATAGGGGTGTCCAGGACTGTTGCTTCATTCACTGCACGGAGATCCTGAACCATTCTGTACTTCTCTGGTTCACCTTTTGGAGTCTTCTTCTTCACAGGAAACAATGGGGTGTTGCATTTTGATTCACATTTCACGAGAGCACCCTTCTCCAAGAGTGCTTTGATTTGAATTGAGATAGCTGCAGCTTGAGCTGGTTTTAAAGGGTATTGTGGTTTCCTTTGTAGCTTTGCTCCTGGAATGAGTTTTACCACCACAGGTGTAACTTTTAGGTGACCTATGTCCTCTGGGCCCGAGGACCACAGTTTTGCAGGTACTTGTGTCTTTAGTGAATCAGGGAAATTGGACCTCAGTTCCTTTGCTTCCCCATGGGGTTCTTCTAAATGGAGCATCAAAGGCAGGGAGCACAAGGCAGAGGTGTCTGACACAGATAGAGGGGTAGATAACTCTACCTGTCCATCTGGAGTGAAGATGATAGATGCCTGCAGGCGTGAGAGGACATCAGCGCCTAACAGGTTAATGGGGCATGTGGAGGATACCACAAAACGAGCAAGCAAGCTAGGGTAGTTGCCAACTCGTAATGGAGTTGTTAAAGGACTGTGTCTTGGTAGGCCATCCACACCTACACAAGAGACATCAATATTTGACAGAAATGATGGGTCTGGTAGATCTTGTTCTCGTAGAACACTTCGGGCTGCACTAGTGTCAACAAGAAAAGTAGTAGGTTGTCCTTCAATGGGTAGAGTCACAGTGGCAAGTGGCCCCCCATTATCCCCTGAAGTCACTGCCATGACAGGGGTTGATGACACAGGCTTGTCAATTTCCTAATCATCAGGTTCCTCGACTATTGGAACTGTTTTTGTGGCCTTGGGGCCAGGAGCAGGCTTTAACACCTTCTTGGGTTCTGGGCAATCATTTTTGAAGTGTCCTTTAGCTTTGCAATTAAAGCAAAATCCATCCTCGGCTTTGGTGCCTTTTGGGACAGGTCCGGGGCGAGACACCATGAGAGGAGCTGAATTGGGTCTTCTGGGAGTCTGGGCAGATTCCAGACCTCTAGCAACTAAGAGTAAGGTATCCAGAGGGACTACCTTATATTCAGGGCGTGCAGCAATGATTCCCTAGCGTATGGAGTCTTTGACACCTTGGACAAATGCACCAGACAGCATTTGAGAATGGATCTTGTCTGTGTGATCAAATCCCAAATCTGTATACAGTTGAAACAGTCTTGCATGAAACTTTTCCACTGATTCTCCTTTTTCCTGTATGATATCAGTAAGGCCAGCAGCCTGATCTGCAAGTTTGTCCTTAGCCCATTCCTTTAGCTGGTTGCAGAATGATACTCCGGAGGGGTAATCAATGTCACTTATAAGCAAATCTGTACTAAGGTGGCGGGCAATGCTGGGCCAGTATGCATCTCCGGCTTTGATAGCACAAATGCTCAGTAAATCACGCCATGCAGCGGAATAAGTCTTTTGAATTTGAACTATCCCTCGGTAAAAAGGCATAGGTTGCTTTTCTGGGTCAGGGAGTGATTTCATCAGAGCACTAGCCTGAGTAGGATTAAAAGAAACATATTTAGGAGGGGCCTGATCCCCCCGGCCCGTATGTCCGAAAGGATCATCGAGGGAACAGCGAGGCGGAGGCCCCGTGGCATCCGGTGAGCCCCGGTATCCATGAGAGCCGGTCTCCTCATACTCATCTTCGTCTGTGACCAAGACCCCTCTGGATAGTGGGGCCACTTGAGGTTTCAGAACCGGGGGAAATGCGGGAATCCCGGATGCCGGGGTGGCCAGTGGATTATGAGCTTGGGATAAGTAGTCACCGGGAAGTACCGGCATTAGGGGTGCTGGATAACTGGGGGCCGCCATATTGGAGGCGTGAAAGGAAGCTGCGTTAGGGTTAAGGGAGGTAGTGGCGGCCATGTTGGATGTGGGCACATCCGGGGTAGACTGTGCCGGATTGGGCGTGAACGGGGTCTGGGGAGTGGCTTGGGAAAGGAAATAGGCTTGGTTTGGATAGGGCAGGGCCATGTGGTAAGGGAAGGGGTATGGCCAGGCCATCTGGGCAGGGGCTTGGGCGGAACCTGGGGAGGGCGGGATAGCTGGGCAGGGATTAGGAGAGGAGGTGGGATATCCGGGGTACGGAAATGAAGCTGAGGGGGTGGGAACTTGGGCTGTGGGAGGAGTAGGCAGGAGAGAGGATGGAGAGAGATTAGCAGAGGCGGGTGTAGTAGGAGGAGCCGGAGTGGATGTAGTGGGATTGACAGTAGCGGGTGAGGAGGGATTAGGGAACTGGGTGGATGCAAGTGGGAGGGTAGGATTATTGACGGAGAGAGAGCGTAGAGAAGGAATGGCGGATGAAATGTTTGGATTAGATAGAGAAGGTAGTGTAGGGATGGATGAGGATGATGGGAATGATAGGGATGATGAGGGGGAAAATAAAGATCCATCGGAATTCAGGACCAGACAAACAGGGGAAATAACGGGATGGGTGATGGGAGGATTGGGAGTGGGGAACATGGTCAGCTGGCTGTCACTTATTGCTGACTGAACCTTGGGGATGGACATCCCCTGGGCGCCATTTTGGGGCGCTGGCTGAGGGAAAGCCCCAGCAACATAATTATTATGATATACATACAATTTTACACCTTTGTGATCTATTTCTTCCTCAACCCAACCTTCCTGCTGAATAGCTTTTGCTACTCTATACCACGCTTCTGCAGTACGTAATAAATCATTATCTGTAAGCTTGCCTTTCTTCTCTGTCAGTAATCTACGCCAGCTTTCTGGCTGCAATCTACCACATGCAGGCACAGCAATTTTACACACTTTAGCAATCTTTTCAACTCCCTTAACCATCTCTTCACCCTCTCTATCTTCAACTAGATCACACGCTAGCCAGCCCTTACCGGGCTTTCCCAATCCCTGTCCCATTCCCCCCTATAAAAGGCGTCCCAGATATAGGGGAAAGAAAAATGAAACAGAGTGTCTACAATGCTCGACTGCCACTTGGAAGGGTGGGTCCCCCCAAGTGCGTCTTCCCAAAACGTAGACTAGTCACTAATTCCGCCTACCCGAGGTAGCCACGGATTGGAGCGAGGTGAGAAGTGTGTGACCAATCACTTCTCTCACAAGAGGAATAGGAGTGGATAGTGTAAATAACTCAGGAAGTAGAGTAAAAAGTAAAAGTAAAGTGAAAGTAGAGACAGACACAGGAGTTTGAATGACTCCCAATTAAAACAACAATTCAATTGAAATACAGTGCATGCATCACAGTTCAAATAAATTCAACAGTAATCCCTTTCCTTTACTCATGTGACCAAAGCCACCTCCCTCAACCCCGCAGTGTCCCTGCTTGGAGAATTACTTCTTCAAGTCTCACTACCAGCGGCCAAGGATAACAGCTAACACCGGCCCGAAATCCATATGCCTCCCTCGTTACAGCAGTCCACTAAGTGTGGCCACCACTATCCTCACCCTCGTAGCGCCCCTACGGACCCACCCGTAAGTCTCACTACCCCGTGGTGATGGAGACAGCAATGCCTGCCCGAATCCACGCACCACAAATAAAATTGGAATGCCACCAGCCTCAGCGCTCGAAGCTGGAGGGTACCACCTCTCTGCAAGCAGAGCCATGTGCACAATGAGGCTAGCTAGGCTATCAAAGTGACACCAGGGGGAATCCCCAGGAAACAGTGAGTCTACACCCCTCCACAGATCCCCCCACCTCTTTTATCTTACTGCTGCAGCTACCCAGCACCTAAAAGAGGTAAACAGGCAAAGAAGACCCCCAGGAAAACTTCCACAGGTCCACCCCCCTTTTTCCCTACAGCCACAGCCACGTGGCTCCTAAAATGGGTAAACAGGCAACAGAGGACCCCCAGGCACACACCCACAGGTCCACCCCCCTTTATCCCAAAAGGGGTACACAGATAAACACTCTACCCGGGCACTTAAGCTAAAGACAGGCCAATACAAACACACCCAGGCAACAGATAGACTAAATGCAGGTAAACAGGTGGGTAACAACAATAAGGCACCGGGCAAGATATTACCTGTCTTTGATGTCCTCCCGGTAGCAGTCACAGACACTGGGACGGGTCAATCAAAGGGGCTGGAACATACCGGCTAGGCTCTGCAGTAGTCTCCCCCGTGTATTCAGAGGTGATCAGTCTCCTTTCCTTCCCCCCGGATTCCTCCGTCCAACAGCGTCTTCCTTAGGACGGCTTACCGGCCAGAGGCCATAGCCCGGTGCCCCACGTATGGGTGCCAAATTGTTATAGATTATTTTAAATAAACAAATATGTTTAAATGTCTATCTGTTCCTGTCCAAATCTGAGATGATTAAATTGCGTATACGCAGAAGTAAGTTCACACTGACACACGGAGTTCAGGTTAAAAGCACTTCGAGAAAATGTTATGGCATTTGGTTAAAAGCGGGCTCGCAGACCCTTTTAAGAGCAATATTACATCATCATTGAATATCAAGATAACAACAAATAAACATCATTAATTGGGTTAAGTGTTAAGTGGTTATGTCAATGTCCACCCATCAATATTATTAATTGGCTCAAGAACTAAGTGGTTAGCTAGGTGTCCTCCCACCAGGAGGTGGCGTCATTCTGGACACGGGTGTGGACAGATGGCTCAAGCGCCATCTTACCCAGCACGAGGCTTACTCGTGGGAAGGGGGGCTTGGGCGTCATTTTGGGTAGTTAGTGATGTCAGACTCGTGGTCAGGTTCAGGGTCTTTTTTATGAAAGAACATTTCATTAGAGCAGCTTTCTCATGGCCTAGCTATAGTATACTTTGTTTCATATTACAGGAACTTGATAATTCCGGTGTTAGTCATGTCTTTCTAGAAAATACATTCTCTATTCAGTATTCTAAATGCTGTTAGGAAAATCTGTCATGTAATGTAGTTAAAATGGAGTTAATACAAAAATTCAATACAGGATCAATAAAGGTTTTTAATAATTCTACATCAACTATTGTAAAAAAATAAATAAAAATATCCCCACCACCTTCCAAAAAATGGCCCCATGGGTGGGGGCCAGGCCCGGACTGGCCATCGGGCACACCGGGCAAATGCCCGGTGGGCCGCGGTGGCCGTGGGGCCGAGGCCGGCAGGGGAAGGTCCCAGGACTTCCCCTGCCGGTTTATGCAGGGCCGGCACTATCCGAGCGCCGGCCCCGCTGTATTCCATGTCGGGCCGGTGGGGAGATCAAAGATCTCCCTCACCGGCCCACATGCTGTCCAATGCGGCCGCCGGCGGGGAGAGAGAGGGAGGGAGACAGCCTGCACGGAGAGAGGACCCGGCGGAGCTCTAACTTGCAGCTCCGCCGGGTTCCTCTCGCGAGATCCGGAGCGTTGCCATGGCAACGACCGGATCTCGCGAGAGTGAGCTCTAGCCCGCAGGCTAGAGTTCACTCACCACGAGGACCACCAGGGAACACTGCCACTCTGCCTCCCAGTCCCAGGAACCAGTCCCCCCCTCCCAGGCTAAAGGTAAGAAGGGAGGGGGGGACATAATGCCTGTTATTGCCATAATGCCATAATGCCTGTTATTGTTTACCCCCCCTACACACAAAATCCATTCTAACATTTATACATCACTCACACCCATCACATTCAGCACTCTCACACCCATCACTCACACCCATCACACTCAGCACTCTCACACCCATCACACTCAGCACTCTCACACCCATCACACTCAGCACTCTCACCCACAGCATACACAGCACTCTCACACCCATCACACTCAGCACTCTCACCCACATCATACACAGCACTATCACACACAGCACTCTCACACCCATCACACACAGCACTCTCACACCCATCACACACAGCACTCACTCAGCACTCTCACCCACATAACACACAGCACTCTCACAATTATTACACACAGCATTCTCACACACAGCACTCTCACACACAGCACTCTCACACACAGCACTCTCTAACCCATCACACACAGCACTCTCACACCCATCACACAAAGCATTCTCACACACATCACTCTCACACACATCATACACAGCACTCTCACACACAGCACTCTCTAACCCATCACACACAGCACTCTCACACACATCGTACACAGTACTCTTACACACATCACACTCAGTACTATCACACTCAGCACTCTCACACCCATCATACACAGCACTATCATACACAGCACTCTCACACACATTACAAACAGCACTGTCACACACAGCACTCTCTCACACACCACATTCTTACACACATCACACACAGCATTCTCACACACACCACTTACCGCACCCTCACATACCACTTACCGCACCCTCACATACCGCACCCTCACACACAGCACCCCTCACACACAGCATCCATCACGCACACATACTGCACCCCTCACATACACACAGAACCCCCCCAACACACTGCACCACACACATACACAATAGTTCCAAACACACACATTTATATACATACACACACACACACACAGCACCCCTCACACATACTGCACCCCTAAACACATTACATTCCAGACACACACTAGATCCCTTACCCAACTCTGGATCATCTACACACATATAAACACTAGATCCCTATATACACTCTGAATCCGTTATAAACACACACTCACTAGATCTCCTACACATTCTGGGTCCTTCAAACACACACTAGACTCCTATCCATACACACACACACACACACACACTACACTCTTAACATATACACTCTGAATCCCCTATACACACACACACACACACACACACACTAGACTTGTAAGCAAACACATACTACACCCCTAAACACACACTTTCTACAAACACTACATCACCTATACACACACTCTATAGCCTGTTTGCACACATGCTACATCCCCTTTACATACATTCTCTACAGCCCCTAGCCACATATGCATCACATTACACCACAGGCACAACATGTCTAAAACTAACCTTATTACACGATACCACACCACAATCAGCTCACTCTACACACGCAATACCACAAGCAGACTCCAAACACATGCACAATACTCTTTCCTGGCATTTTTGTCTCCTGATATCCAGTTATAGAGACACCAGAGACAAGTTGCAAGGAAACACAGTGCAAGCATGTTATTAAATTTGCTTGCACTGTGCAGAACAAATACAGTTTTTTTTTTCTCATGCTAGAGCTCTTCAGCAGAGCTCTGCGCATGGTCTGCCCTGGAAGAGCATTGAACCAACATGCGCACTTTGAGAGGGGGCGTGCTTGTCATTAGTGATGACAAAACACACCTCCCCTTCTTAGTGGGCCGCTGGGATAAAAAAATGCCCGGGCCGAATTTTTCTCCCAGTCCGGCCCTGGTGGGGGCCCTAAAACTAAATACTTAAAAAAACTGAGGGTTTTTTCGAAAACCTTATGTTTTCAGCCCCAAAAAAGGCTGGATTAAAATAAATAAAGCCCATCAAACTTATAAAATAAAAGAAGACCAGAGCGCAAAAAAAAATAAAAATAATATCTACCTTCACCCAGCGAGTGCAGACTGTAAGCCAACAAATAAGGGTGCTCTTATAGGTAAATCTTGAGACTTACAGGTAACCAGTCAGGTAAGGCTCACTATTTACCTATCAAAGCACTATTATTGGTTGGCTTAAACCAACCAGAGTGCTCTGAGTAAAATTGCAGGGTGTGGAAAGACTGTATTAGCCTTCCCCCGCACTGCAGAGCTCAAATTGCACGGTCCCCTCGCTGGGTGATGATGAATTTTTGGGGGGCGCTCCGGTCCTTTTTTATTTTACAAGTTCAACAGGCTTTATGGATTTTAATCTGGCCTTTTTTGGGTCTGAAAAAAGAAGGTTTAAGAAAAAACATGAAATGGTATTAATTATATATATATATATATATATATATATATGTATTTAGTTTTCTTGTTCCCCCCTAACTATTTTTAGGGTGAGAGGGGAAGGTAGGGCTTTATGTTATTTTTTGGGGGGTGACTAGGGGTTTGGGGACCCCATATCACCTGGGGAGGGGGCAGGGACAATAGGTCCTCCCCCCATTGTCATTTGGGGCCCCCACCCGCTGCTTGTGGGTGGGGGCCGGGGGAGAACAATAGCTTTCCTCCTATTGGTGTATAGGGTCCCCACCCACTGCTCATGGGTGGGGGCTGGGACATTAGGGCCTCCCCCTTATGGTAATTTAGGTCCCCAACCTGCCGCTCATGAGTGGGGGCAAGGGTCCATAGTTCTCCACTATTGTCATTTAGGGCCCCCACCCACCGCTCATGGCTGGGGGCCAATGGCTCGCAGGGCACTGGAGAAACATTATCACCCCCCTGTTATTTATTTGAATAGGTGTCTCACAATGGGGCACTTTATTGGAGGGGAGTTTTTTTGTTTTTTTTTTACAACAGCGAGCAAGCACAGGTGCTCAAGTAGGGGCATTCGGGAGATTTCAATCTCCACTATGCTAATATGGGGGTCATATTGACCCCCATAGAGTGAGGAAGGACATGATAGCGCTTAGGAAGTGGCGGGGAGCACTGCTCCCTGCCCCTTCTATTTTTTACATATTAAAAGGAGGGAGCTGCATGAATGACATTTCTATTCATTCCTCTTTCTGACGAATGAATGGATGAAATTCCCGTCCAGATTTCAGACAAAAGCAAATGCCCAAGTGTTTAACTGAGCACGTGCGGGAATTTCACAGCGCTATCAAGTGTGGACAGATGGAGGTCCTCAGGACCTAACACAAAATAAAGATTTTTAAAAAAGGTAACATGGGGGGACAATTAAATGTAGTGGAGTAGGGATGGGGGTTAAAAACAAACAAACAATCAAAAAAAGGACAGTGCTGCTTTAAAATATGGGGACAAAACACCTAGACCACTTTATTGAGATGAAGTGGTCTGAGTCCTTATAGTATTCCTTTAAATAAAGCTTTAAAGGGACACTCCAAACTCTTTAGCTTGCAGATGTACTTTGTGTTATAATTAGCTTTTTTAATTTTACAGAGAGTGAAGATTTAAATAGAAATTGACAATGTTGTAAATTAAAAGAATTAGTCCAACCAGCATGACCACTTCTGCTTTTAGTTTGCCAAGGCATTTTACACTGTAGACCACTGCATTATATTGCACCAATCCAAAGGGATTCTATAGTGCCAGCGGGACTATCGGCTCCTAGAGTGCCCCCCTCCCTCCCTCACAATTCCCTCCGCTCTGAAGGGTCAAAACCCCTTCAGTCACTTACCTGAATCCAGTGCTGATGTCCCCTGGCGCTGGGTCAGGCTAAGCCCACGCCGATGAAGACCTAATGCGCATGCGCGGCAATGCCCGCGCTTTCACTAGGATTTCCCCGTAGGAAACCATAATTCAATGCTTTCCTATAGGTAAAAATCTGACGCTGGATCCTCATGCAAAGCGTGAGGACGTCCAGCATCAGATAATGGACTAAGCGGTCCGTTTTCATTCCGGAAGTCCCTCTAGTGGATGTCTGTTAGACAGCCACTAGAGGAGGAGTTACACTTCAAAAGTAGGGTTAAGGGACATGGGACATTACACCATGACCACTTCATTGAACTGAAGTGGTCTGGGTGCCTTTAAAAACTCAGGTATTGGTGATAATCTGCTAACCTGGCTTCAAATCATATGTACTGGATCGATCACAATGTGTGTCCATTTCTGACTGCACTTCCCTCCCTCTCCCAGTCACGTGTGGTGTTCCATACTTGGCCATCCACTATAAGTATTCATAAATGATCTACCTAACGTCTGCAAAGCCTCAACTGTACACATATACGCAGACTAGCAAACCAAATCTACACTTCCAAACCAAATCTACCACAGCTTGAGGCTGTGCTCCAAGACCAGTTCATAAAAGGTAGAAAAGCAGATCACAGATAAACTTTTTCTAAGCACAGACAAAACTGTCACAATGCTCTTTGGAACAGTACCTAAATTACAGAATTCCCACCCATGAATCAGAATAAAATCAAACAGCCTACTGACTACGTTCTTTCAAATTCCGTAGTGTTCAAAAGTTTGCATGCCCTTGGACACTTGGTAATATATGTACCATGTTTAAAGAAAACACGAGCAGGCAAAACACATTTCTTTTACTTCTTATGGGATTCATATTCAACTGTAGGTTATAACAGAATGGCACAATCATAAAACAAAATATAGAAACAAAAAATAAAATGACCATCGTTCAAAAGTCTGCATACCCTTAGTTCTTAATACTGTGTATTGACCCCTTTAGCATCAGCGACAGTCTACAGTTGTCTATAAGGACCCTAATTCTTGTAGTTGGTATAGCTGCCCATTCGTCTTGGCAAAATACCTCCAGGTCATGTCGCCTTGCAAAATATAGAAACAAAAAATAAAATGACCATCGTTCAAAAGTCTGCATACCCTTAGCTAGTTAAAGGAACACTATAGTCACCTAAATTACTTTAGCTAAATAAAGCAGTTTTAGTGTATAGATCATTCCCCTGCAATTTCACTGCTCAATTCACTGTCATTTAGGAGTTAAATCACTTTGTTTCTGTTTATGCTGCCCTAGCCACACCTCCCCTGGCTATGAGTGACAGAGCCTGCATGAAAAAAACAGTTTACATGAAAATGCCTAAAGGGAGCTATTATACTCACCAGAACAACTACATTAAGCTGTAGTTGTTCTGGTGACTATAGTGTCCCTTTAAGGTCAGGAGACTGTGATGGCCACTCCAGAACCTTTACCTTTTTCTGCTGTAACCACTGGAGGGTCAACAAGGCCTTGTGCTTTGGGTCATTGTCATGCTGGAAAGTCCAAGAGTGTCAAATGCGCAGCCTTCATCCAGAAGAATGCATATAGTCTGCTAGTATTTTCTAATAACATGCTGCATTCATTTTGCCATCAATTTTCACACAAACCCACACAACATCAGTGAGCCACCACTATGCTTCACAGTGGGGATGCTATTCTTTTCACCAGGGCTCGACAAATCCTAGGCGCCAGGTTGCAATGGCGACTCGAAATATCGCCCTGCCTGGGATTTGCCAGCTCTCTAGATAGTGTGGCCGCCGAGGGAGCTTTGATGGCGGCCGGCCGGCCGAGGTAGCATGGAGGCGGCCGGCCACCTGCAGGAGCTTTGATGGCGGCCGGCCGAGGCAGCATGGAGGCGGCCGGCCGCAGGAGCATGGGGGAGGGCAGCCATCCGCAGGAGCATTAAGGAGGGTGGCCGCCCGCAGGAGCATTGTGAGCTGTGCACAAGGGAGCAGTACTCTGTCTACAGCTGCTCTCTGCTCCCTCGCCCTGTCTAATGATGCCAGGAGCCGGAATATGATGTCATTCCGGCCCCGGCAGCATTACAGAGCGCTAGGGAGCAGAGAGGAGCTACAGGCGGAGTACTGCTCCTTCACACACAGGAGGAGAGCAACCCCACTGGACCCCAGGAAAAGACCCACTCTGCTTTCCCAAAGGTAGGGAGTCTGAGTGGGTTTCAATTAAAACAAAAATTTAAGTGTGCGTGAGCCTGTCAGAGTGAGTGTGTGAGTGTGAGAGAGAGAGAGAGTGTCAGGATACTAGTTGATCTAGCACGCAGAATTGTGTCATACCTGGGACTAAAGATTATGTCTTACCGGGCCTTAGAATGGCCGGACTTAATGTACAAGAGAATAGTCAGTAAAATTGCCTAGGTCAGGGACACAGAAGGAGCCACAACAATGAGGGAAAGCCAAAAGTCAAGGATACCAGAATACAGGGAAGTCAAAGCAAAGCCAAAGTCAAAAACCAGAAATAGACGCTTAGGAACACTCTCTCGTATAACCTACTAAGGGAAACCACGACAGGGCAACGAGGAAAAGTAAAAATACATTTAAATAAGCTTCTTACAGATCTGTTCAGCCGAAATCTACCTTTGACCCCAGAACATGCGTGCGCTTCTCCCGCGTGCCTTCACACGCACGCCAACGTCGTCACCACCGTGGGCGGACGTGGGGCTATAAAATGGCGTGGATCTGCAGCGGCCGGTGTCCACCAACATGTCACAGAAGTCAGATATACCGACGCATGGCCGCAGAGCGGCACTTCCGTTATTGTCAGGGAGACAATTACTGCAGATACCGCAAGGTGAGGATGAGTATGTTACATTACCATATAAGAATAAAAAGGTATAAACAATATACCAGCGAGTGGAGCGCTATAATGAATATTAATATAAATAATGAGGGGGTATACTCACCCCTCCAACATAGTGATACAATGTGTCCAAATGTACATACAAAGTAAAACAACAAAAAGAGAGAATATAGTGCAGATGGTTTACAAAAATAAAAAATGAATAATAGTAGCAATTGGTTGAAACCACTCACGTGGGTTGGAGCCTATAAGCTATTGGCTCCGTAAGTGACTCCTTTTTGCTCTTGAGGCAGCAACACACCCCTTTATCCCAAATGATGTTCTCCCGAAGATATGGAACAAGCAGAGAGAGAGAACCTCATAGGTGGTATTGTACAGATAGTGTATACAAAATAGTGAGATAGTAATGATTATGCTCACCTTAGACAGAGCCTTGAATTCCTGGCTCTGAGGTTTGTTGGCAATATGCTAATTTATTGGGATAGCATTCCCCACATAGTGTTCCTGGAGGCTAGAAAGGACTATATGGACTAATATAAAAAAAAATAACGATTTATTGTAGAGATAAAAAATAATAATAAAAACAATATTTAGACTTCTCAAAAGCATATAAGCTAAATGATAGAAAGTCCAAGTATAAAAGTCCAAACTCCAGCTAAACGCGTTTCACTCTTGTATGAGCTTCCTCAGTAGCTGTGAAGTAGCCTCAGGAATCTTCCACTTTATAAGTGTTCTAAAGTTAATTACATTACCACCCACCTGAAGAGTGCCCACCAGGCGGGCAGGACCAGGTTTGAGAGGAAACTTAGCGTGGAAAAAACAAATCTTGCGGTCAGCATGAATGTCAGTACCCAGAACCCAAGAACGCTCGGCAGGCCCATACCCCCTCCAATCAACCAAATACTGTAACGGTACCACGAGAAAACCTGGAATTAATTATGGAGGAGACGTCATACTCCTCCTGTCCAGAAACAAGCAATGGAGGAGGGGGCACACTTGGGACAATATACTTATTACAAATAAGCGGTTTGAGTAACGAAACATGAAATGTATTAGGAATACGCAAGGAGGCAGGAAGAGCCAGAGAATAAGAAACAGGGTTAATTCTCCGAATGATACTAAAAGGACCAAGGAATCTAGTGGCAAATTTCATGCTAGGAACTTTAAGTTTGATGTTGTGCAATGATAACCGCAACCTCTCACCCACCTGGTAAACAGGGTTGGCACCCTGCCGTTTATCAGCATGAAACTTAAAACGAGTAGCCGCAGACTCGAGAGCGGAATGAACTTTGGTCCAAGTCTCACGAATGGTGATCATCCAGAGCAGGGATAGCTGTCAGAAAAAACAGCTGGTAGGACAGCAGGATGACAACCATAATTAACAAAAAATGTACTATGTCCGAAAGAGTCATGGGTGGCATTGTTCCTGGCAAACTCGGCCCAGGGCAATAATTCAGAACAGTTATCTGAATTCACAAAACAACGTAAGTACAATTCCAACGATTGGTTAGCACTCTCAGCCATGCCATTGGTCTGGGGATGGTAAGAGGAAGAAAATGATAATTCAATCCCCAACTGTTTATTGAAAGTCCTCCAAAAACGAGAGACAAACTGAGAATCTCTGTCAGACACAATATTTTGAGGAATACCATGTAGCCTGACAATGTCTCATATAAAGATAAGAACTAGGTTTTGAGAGGAGGGCAATTGTTTGAGAGGAACAAAATGAGCCATCTTGAAAAAGCGGTCAACCACCATAAGGATAGTGGTATAACCATTAGAACTAGGCAGTTTCAAGATGTAATCCATGGATAAATGAGACCACGGAACACTAGGTACAGGAAGCGGATGTAATAATCCACAAGGAAGTTTATGAGGAGCCTGCACATATTCCTTGACATCTTTCCTGAGTGAATCCCACCAAAATTATCTCAGGATAGCGGATGTGGATTTATTAATGCCAGTATGCCCAGCAGCCACATTGTTGTGGAATACCCTCATTACCTTCTCCATTTCGATCAATGGAACAAACAATTTATCTGGAGGTTTATTGCAAGGTGCCTGGGATTGAGCTTCTAAGATAGCACCAAGCAGAGGTGATGATAAGGAAAGAACAGTGGAGGCAATAATACACTCATGTGAAGCAATAGGGGATGTCTCCTGTTCTTGTTCTGATTCAACGTCAAACTGTCTAGAGAAGGCGTCAGTTTTAACGGTTTTGGGACCAGGTCTGTAAGTTATAATAAAGCTGAATCGAGATAAGAACAGAGACCATCTAGCCTGTCTAGAAGAGAGTCATTTAGCATCCCAGATATATGCCAAATTTTTGTGGTCGGTTATGATCAAAAGGGGGCCCTTGGAACCCTCTAAAAGAGGTCGCCATTCTTTAAGCGCTAGTATAATGGCCAACAATTCTCTGTTACCAATATCATAATTACGCTCTGCTGGAGACAACTTTCTAGAGAAGTACTTACATGGATGTAAAGGGGTATCCTAACTTTCCCTCTGAGAAAGAACAGCCCCTACCGCAGTTTCGGAGGCATCAACCTCCAGTATGAAGGTTTTGCTAGTGTCAGGATGTACCAAAATGGGAGCTGAAGCAAACAATTTTTTAAGAAGTTCAAAAGCTTCTCTAGCTTCCTTAGACCATATCGTACAATTAGCCCCTTATGTGTCATATTGGTGATGGGGGCTATCACAGAAGAGAACCCTTTGATAAATCTCCTGTAATAATTAGCAAATCCAATAAACCTTTGAATGGCTTTTAGTCTATTAGGCAATGTCCAATGTAGAACAACCTCTAGTTAATGAGGATCCATCTGAAAACCAGAGGTGGAAATATTATACCCCAAAAACTGTTCCTCAGTCTGGTCAAAGATGCATTTCTCAAGTTTGCAATAAAGTTTATTCTTAAGCAAGGTTTGCAGCACTTGTTTAACATGTTTGTGGTGAGTCTAAAGGTCAGGGGAATAAATAAGGATATTATCCAGATATACTAGAACAAATTAATAAATATAGTCTCTGAGTGCATCATTAATAAAGTCCTGAAACCACGGCTGGAGCATTGCATAACCCGAAGGGCATGACAAGGTACTCATAATGCCCACTTCTAGTGTTAAATGCCTTTTCCACTCATGATCTTCCTTAATCCTTACAAAATAGTATGCACTCCTGGGGTCAAGTTAAGTAAAGACTTTAGCACCTTGGAGTCTGTCAAACAATTCAGAGATGAGGGGAATAGGATAGGCATTCTTTATGGTTTAATGCCCTGTAATCAATGCATGGGCGTAATTCTCCATCTTTTTTAGATACAAAAAAGAACCCTACACCAGCAGGCGAGGATGATTTACGTATGTGGCCCTTACTTAGGGAATCTTTGATGTACTCATCCATGATTCTACTCTCCTGTTGAGATAAGGCATACACTTCCCCCTTGGGGGGCATAGCGCCGGGTAGCAGATTTATGGAGCAGTCATAAGATCTGTGAGGAGGTACAATATCAGTATGACTTTTGCTGAATACCTCCTTAGCCTCCAATTATTGCATGGGAACTTTGGATGCCTGAGGTGTAGTAGAAGGTAAAGTAGTGATGCCCACTCTTTTGGTAATGGGTAACACATCTCTCTGTACAGTCTTTACCCTACTCCAGTATTTCCCTCTTTGCCCAGTCAATATGAGGATTATGCTTAATGAGCCAAGGAAATCCGAATATGATGGGAGAAGAAGGAGAAGCAATTATCTGGAATGTTATGTCTTCCTTGTGTAAAACTCCTGTGGAAATGTTAATAGGTAAGGCTTTGTGGGTAATCAAGGGTTGAGAGAGAGGTCTCCCGTTAATAGCCTCAACAGCCAGAGGTGATGATCTCTCCTTGATAGGTATTAAATGTTTTTTAACAAAATGTATGTCAATGAAGTTTCCTGCCGCACCTGAGCCCATCAGGGCTTTGCATAAAAAGGTCTTCTTGTTACAAAGGGCCGTGATATCGAGGAGAAATATATTTTGGTTATTTCCAGAGGATATATCCTAAGACCTGTCTCCTTAAGGTTCTTAGGTGCGGAAGTTTTCCGGACGTATAGGGCAAGCATTCCTCATATGTCCTTTTTTACCGCAGTATAGACACAGACCCTCTTTTCTCCTATATGGTCTTTCTGCCTCTGACAGTCTAGTGACCCCTAACTGCATAGGTTCATGTTCGTACTGTACAGAGAGGTCAAGAACAACAGGTCTGGAGAAACGAGGTGCCAGTGACATAGTCATATGTCTGGTTCTATTTCTGGTAATTTCTCTGGTTCTAAGTCTGTTATCAATCTGCATGACAAATGTGATAAACTCATTTAACCTCTTAGGTAGATCTTTGGCAGCAATTTTATCAAGAATTGCCTCGGATAATCCTTCTTTAAATGCAGAGTAGTGTTGTCGCGAACCCGAAATTTTCGGTTCGCGAACGGCGAACGCGAACTTCCGCAAATGTTCGCGAACCGGCGAACCGCGCGAATCGCCATTGACTTCAATGGGCAGGCGAATTTTAAAAACAACAGGGACTCTTTCTGGCCACAATAGTGATGGAAAAGTTGTTTCAAGGGGACTAACACCTGGACTGTGGCATGCCAGAGGGGGATCCATGGCAAAACTCCCATGGAAAATTGCACAGTTGATGCAGAGTCTGCTTTTAATCCATAAAGGACAGAAATCACCTAACATGGACACCTGTCCTCAAAGCCCAGCCCTGATACACACTGACACAGAGCAGAATAGAGACTGTTCCCCCTACATAGGGTCACTTGGCAGATATGGATTGACACCTGTCCTCAAAACCCCTGATACACACTGACACAGAGCAGAATAGAGACTGTTCCCCCTACATAGGGTCACTTGGCAGATATGGATTGACACCTATCCTAATGATCCCTGATACACACTGACACAGAGCAGAATAGAGACTGTTCCCCCTACATAGGGTCACTTGGCAGATATGGATTGACACCTGTCCTCAAAACCCCTGATACACACTGACACAGAGCAGAATAGAGACTGTTCCCCCTACATAGGGTCACTTGGCAGATATGGATTGACACCTATCCTAATGATCCCTGATACACACTGACACAGAGCAGAATAGAGACTGTTCCCCCTACATAGGGTCACTTGGCAGATATGGATTGACACCTGTCCTCAAAACCCCTGATACACACTGACACAGAGCAGAATAGAGACTGTTCCCCCTACATAGGGTCACTTGGCAGATATGGATTGACACCTGTCCTCAAAACCCCTGATACACACTGACACAGAGCAGAATAGAGACTGTTCCCCCTACATAGGGTCACTTGGCAGATATGGATTGACACCTGTCCTCAAAACCCCTGATACACACTGACACAGAGCAGAATAGAGACTGTTCCCCCTACATAGGGTCACTTGGCAGATATGGATTGACACCTGTCCTCAAAACCCCTGATACACACTGACACAGAGCAGAATAGGGACTGTTCCCCCTACATAGGGTCACTTGGCAGATATGGATTGACACCTGTCCTCAAAACCCCTGATACACACTGACACAGAGCAGAATAGGGACTGTTCCCCCTACATAGGGTCACTTGGCAGATATGGATTGACACCTATCCTAATGATCCCTGATACACACTGACACAGAGCAGAATAGAGACTGTTCCCCCTACATAGGGTCACTTGGCAGATATGGATTGACACCTGTCCTCAAAACCCCTGATACACACTGACACAGAGCAGAATAGGGACTGTTCCCCCTACATAGGGTCACTTGGCAGATATGGATTGACACCTATCCTAATGATCCCTGATACACACTGACACAGAGCAGAATAGAGACTGTTCCCCCTACATAGGGTCACTTGGCAGATATGGATTGACACCTGTCCTCAAAACCCCTGATACACACTGACACAGAGCAGAATAGAGACTGTTCACCGTCCACAGAGACCATGATACACACTGACACAGAGCAGAATAGAGACTGTTCACCGTCCACAGAGACCATGATACACACTGACACAGAGCAGAATAGAGACTGTTCCCTGTCCAAAGACACCATGATACACACTGACACAGAGTGTCCGCGTGAAATAGGGTCGTGAGTAATGACGTCACGGGTAGCCTGCCCATAGTATCGCATAGGGTGGAAGAGCTGATAGGACATCTGAAACGTATTGGGATGGAGATGCTTAATTGTTCTCCAAAATGCTTGACACCACCCCATAGTGAATCTCTGCAAACTTTAATACCATCAGAGGAGGAAGAATGTGGCAGCCCACTGGGATTATTAGAAAAATTTCAAATTGATGATTTTCCAGACCCTGGGGTTGACATTAGTCCAGATTTACATCTTGTGACCCATGAGGATGTTCCAGGCACTACTTGTGAAATAAAGACAGATAATAAAGTGAATGATCCTTCTCCTTGGGACTTGCACCCTGTCGTTGAAGGTGGAGTAGGCAATGGCAAGAGCATGCTGTGGGTAGTCAGTGCAAACACTCTCTTCCCGGTGAATAATGAGGAGACTAACTATGATGACGTTATTTGCGTTGAAAGTAATGATGCCAGAGATCTTTTGAAACCATATGGAAGGAACGAATTGGTTAAAAGAAAGGCAAGAGACCACCTGCATATAGACAAGAATACGCATAAGAGAAAGAAGAGAACAGGTGAAAAAGAGAAGCTGCAGACTGCCTATCTGTAAATAGTTGAGTTATGTCCTGAAGATGTCCGTGTTACCACAGTGCAGACTCTGTTTGATACACTACTGAGGAGAGTCAGAGAAACCCCAGATCTTCACGTATTGGATGAGTCGGTGCGTGGAGTTGCAGAGAACGTAGAACAAGAAATATTTAAACTTTTCCTGTGTACTGACAGCAGATATACATAGGGTCACTTGGCAGATATGGATTGACACCTGTCCTCAAAGCCCCTGATACACACTGACACAGAGCAGAATAGAGACTGTTCCCTGTCCACAGAGACCATGATACACACTGACACAGAGCAGAATAGGGACTGTTACCCCTACATAGGGTCACTTGGCAGATATGGATTGACAAATCCCTGACAAACAGCTACCACATGCAAGGAAGGCAGCAGGGGCGCAAATGACCCACTCCCGACGCGGGAAGGTAGTGACGACAAATAACAATACAGGACTCTTTAGAGGCCCTGTAATTGTAATCAGTCCACTTGAAATCCTTTAACTTTGATCAATTGGAGGGAAGTCTGGTGCAGAGCCACTGACCCATGCGCAGGGCCAGCCTTAGGCCTTTGGGCGCCCTGTGCAAGAAATCTTCACCCTGTCACACCCATGTGCAAGAAATCTTCACCCTGTCACACACACACACACAGGCAGACAGCCATACACACGCACACACACAACTGCGACTGACTAGGTTTGTCACCTCCTCAAAAGGACGCCTGAGCCTACAGGCATTGCGCATGAGCGTCCAGTAACGTGGCAAAAAAAATCCCAGCTCCCCAGAGGCTGTCCTAGCACCCCGGTCATACAAATATTCATTAACAGCTTTTTCTTGTTGGAGCAGGCGGTCGAACATTAGGAGTGTTGAATTCCAACGTGTAGGGCTGTCGCAAATCAAGCGCCTCACTGGCATGTTGTTTCGCCGCTGGATATCGGCAAAGTGAGCCATGGCCGTGTAGGAACGCCTGAAATGGCCACACACCTTCCTGGCCTGCTTCAGGACGTCCTGTAAGCCTGTGTACTTATGCACAAAGCGTTGTACGATCAGATTACACACATGTGCCATGCACGGCACATGTGTCAACTTGCCCAACTTCAATGCCGCTATCAAATTTTTTCCGTTGTCACACACCACTTTGCCGATATCCAGTTGCTGCGGAGTCAGCCACTTTTCCACCTGTGCGTTCAGGGCGGACAGGAGTGCTTGTCCGGTGTGACTCTCTGCTTTCAAGCAAGTCAAACCCAAGACGGCGTGACACTGCCGTATCCGGGATGTGGAATAGTACCTGGGGAGCTGGGGGGTGCCGTTGATGTGGAGCAAGAAGCAGCGGCACAAGAGGACTCAGCCGAGGAGGTTATGGAAGAGGATGGAGTAGGAGGAGTAGAGGAGGTGGCAGCAGGACTGCCTGCAATTCGTGGCGGTGTCACCAACTCCTCTGCAATGCCACGCATTCCTTGCTTGTCAGCCGTCAGCAGGTTTACCCAATGCGCAATGTAGGTGATATACCTGCCCTGACCATGCTTTGCAGACCAGGTATCAGTGGTCAGATGGACCCTTGCCCCAACACTGTGTGCCAGACATGCCATGACTTCCTTTTGCACAATCGAGTACAAGTTGGGGATTGCCTTTTGTGAAAAGAAATTCCGGCCGGGTACCTTCCACTGCGGTGTCCCAATAGCTACAAATTTTTTGAACGCCTCAGACTCAACCAGATTGTATGGTAAAAGCTGGTGGGCTAATAGTTCGGACAAGCCAGCTGTCAGACGCTGGGCAAGGGGGTGACTTGGTGACATTGGCTTCTTACGCTCAAACATGTCCTTGACAGACACATGACTGTGGGCAGATGAGCGGGAACTGCTCAAGGCGGGAGACGGAGTGGCGGATGGTTGAGAGGGGGCAAGAAGGACAAGAGTGGTTGACGTGGCTGAAGATGCTGGACCAGGAGGAGGATGGCGGCTTAGAGTAGGCGTGCTGCTTGTACTCATGTGTTGATCCCATAGGCGTTTGTGATGTGAGATCATGTGCCTACGCAAAGCAGTTGTACCTAGGTGGGTGTTGGACCTCCCACGACTCAGTTTCCTTTGGCACAGGTTGCAAATGGCATCGCTGTTGTCAGAGGCAGACACACAAAAAAAATGCCACACTGCTGAGCTCTGCAATGACGCCATTCTGGTGGTGGACACAGCATGCGTTGATTGGCGTGCTGTCGGGCTGACCCCGGGTGCCGATGCATGCTGTCTGACTGTGCCACTAGCTCCTTGCGACGACCCCCCCCTGCTTCCAACTCGTCTCCTCCTCCTCTCTGTCTCCCCATCTGAACTTTCGCCCTGTTCTTCTTCTTGCCGAGCGGGCACCCACGTGACATCCATGGACGCATCGTCATCATCAACCGCTTTGCTTGTATCTGACAACTCAGAAAAGGAAGCAGCAGCGGGTACAACATCATCATCATCACACCGTACCTCCATGTGTTTAATGCTGCCTGCCTAAGACATATCCCTGTTATCTACATCCTCTAGCAATAATGGTTGCGCATCACTCATTTCTTCAAACGGGTGTGTGAATAACTCCTCTGACATACCAAGTAAAGCGGCTGTGGTGCTAGTTTTGGTGGTGGCGGCAGGCGGGTGAGTGCTATCTTGAGAGGTGCCTGAAGCTAAGCTGGAGGAGGATGGTGCGTCAAGGTTCCGAGCGGAGGCTGTACAAGATTGGGTGTCCTGTGTTAGCCAGTCAACTAAGTCCTCAGAACTTTTCAAGTTCAGGGTACGTGGCTTCTGAAAACTAGGCATTATTCTAGGGCAAAAGGGAATCACAGTACCACGACCACGACGGCCCCTGCGGGGTGGCCTGCCTCTGCCTGTTTTTTTGGGGGGGATTAGTGGTACTATGCGTGCAAGCTACTGTGAGACCAGATATGATTGGCAATGTGCACTGGAACAGTTCTGCAGAGCACACGCTGAAGGAAGGACTGACAGAGCCGCTTGAAGACAAGTAACTGCTATTCAATCTATAACAGTGAAAAACAAATTTTGGTTTTAAAAGCACGCTATAGAGACACCAGATATGATTGGCAATGTGCACTGGAACAGTTCTGCAGAGCACACACTGTAGGCCTGAGACACCCGCTTGAAGACAAGTAACTGCTATTCAATCTATAACAGTGAAAAACAAATTTTGATTTTAAAAGCACGCTATAGAGACACCAAATATGATTGGCAACTGTCAAAGCACGCTGGAACAGGTCTACAGAGCACACGCTGAAGTAGGCCTGACACCCAGACGCTTGCAGACAACTAACTGATCTTCTATTACAGTGAAAAAAAATGATTTCTTTAAAATCTAAAGCTTAAGCTATTGTTAAAACAGATATGAGTGGTGGCACTGACTGTGCAAATGGGCAAGGCATCCAACCTGACACAGAAGCTGGCAGGCAGGCAACTGCTCTTCTATTACAGTGAAAAAAAAATTATTTATTTTAAATCTAAAGCTTAACCAATTGTTAAAACAGATATGAGTGGTGGCACTGGGCAAGTAGGCACAGTATCCAATGTGAACCTCACACAGAAGCTGGCAGGCAGGCAACTGCTCTTCTATTACAGTGGAAGCAAAATTTTGGTTGTAAAAGCACGCTATAGAGACACAAGATATGAGTGGCAACTGTCAAAGCACGCTGGCAGGGTTGTGCAGGGCACACGCTGAAGGAAGGCCTGACAGAGCCGCTTGAAGGACACTGACTGTCTGCTATTAGCTTACACTGGAAACCTTTTTTCTTTGTAAAAGCACGCTAAAGAGACACCAGATATGATTGGCAACTGTCAAAGCACGCTGGCACAGGTCTGCAGAGCACACGCTGAAGTAGGCCTGACACCCAGACGCTTGCAGACAACTAACTGCTCTTCTATTACAGTGAAAAAAAAATTATTTATTTTAAATGTAAAGCTTAACCAATTGTTAAAACAGATATGAGTGGTGGCACTGGGCAAGTAGGCACAGTATCCAATGTGAACCTCACACAGAAGCTGGCAGGCAGGCAACTGCTCTTCTATTACAGTGGAAACAAAATTTTGGTTGTAAAAGCACGCTATAGAGACACCAGATATGAGTGGCAACTGTCAAAGCACGCTGGCACAGGTCTGCAGAGCACACGCTGAAGTAGGCCTGACACCCAGACGCTTGCAGACAACTAACTGCTCTTCTATTACAGTGAAAAAAAAATATTTATTTTAAATGTAAAGCTTAACCTATTGTTAAAACAGATATGAGTGGTGGCACTGGGCAAGTAGGCACAGTATCCAATGTGAACCTCACACAGAAGCTGGCAGGCAGGCACCTGCAATTACATTACACAGGAAAAAAAAAAAAAAAAAAAAAAGCAGCCTGATGTTATAGCCCTAAAAAGGGCTTTTTGGGGTGCTGTCCTTACAGCAGAGATCAGATGAGTCCTTCAGGATTGTAGTGGACACTGAATACCCTAGCCTAGCTATCAATTTCCCTATCTAATCAGCAGCAGCTAAACTTTCCCTCCTCTCACTAAGCATGCATCTTCCGAATGAATCGAAAATGGATGCTGGGAGGGAGGTTGGAGGGTGTGGAAGGGAGGGAGTGCTGCTGATTGGCTGGAATGTGTCTGCTGACCGAGAGGCACAGGGTCAAAGTTTGCCCAATGACGACGAATAGGGGGCGGATCGAACTGCGCATGTGTCCGCCCGCCGTGGCGAACGCGAACACGCTAATTTCGCCGGGAACTGTTCGCCGGCGGACAGTTCGGTACATCACTAATGCAGAGATTAAACCGCTATTAGTCCAGTCTACCTCAGAAGCTAAGGTGCAAAATTCTATGGCATAATCTGAGATAGACCGTTTCCCTTGTTTGATACGCATTAAGGCAGTGGAAGCGTCATCCTCCCTGCCTAATGATTCAAATGTTAATTTGAATTCCGCAAAGAATTCCTGGTAGTTATACGCAATACTCCTATTGCTCTCCCATAAAGGATTGGCCCTAGTTAAGGCTTTATCTTTTAGTTGGTTCATCAGGTAACCAATCTTCCTGTCAGAGTGAGTGTGTGTGAGAGAGCCTGTAAAGAGTGTGTTTGTGTGAGCCTGTCACGCGTGTGGGTTTGTGAGAGCCTATCAAGAGTGTGTGCACTTTAGGTATCTGCCCCTGCCGATTTCATGAGGAAGGTGTTTTTACTCACCTTTTTTCCCCCATTTTCTCATGCTGTGCCAGTTTTGCCATCGCTGGTACCACAACCATGGCTGAGATCAATCTTTATGATCTCAGCTAAGCCAATGCTTTCCCTTAGGAAAGCATTAGGAGAATTTTGTGCATGCACAGCAAATGTACCTATCAGCATCTCCTCATAGAGATGCATTAAATCAACAAATCTCTATGAGAAACATTCAGCACCTTCATGGAGAGCTTGGAGACACTGAACCTGGGTGCTGCACGTGGTGCAGCAGTGACTCAGGTCTCTCTAGTGGCCGTCTGAGTGACTGTCACTAGAGGTGTTACTAAGCAGCAATGTAAACAATGCCTTTTCTCAAAAAATGGCAGTGTTTACACTGAAAAGCCTGCAGGGACAAGCTATAGATGTCAGCTCCCTCCCACTTACCTTATCGGACGCCAGGATCGGTCGGACCGTCTCTCCCACAGTGGGAGAGGCTCCACTCAGCCTCAGGGACTCCAGCCGCCATGCGAGCGCCCCTTTTAATGACGTGCGCATGCGTCATGAACTCAGGAGAACTCTATATAATAGAGCCCAACGCACATGTACCTTTTGGGGGGCGTGGTTATGATAATCACGCCCCCAATCATATAAAAGCCCATTCTGCCCTCAAAACAGTGCCCTTTTGTGGTTCCTAGTGTCCCTTTAGTGCATTTCTGTAACGTTTTGTGATAGTTCTTTGGTTTTGACCAAGCTTGTCCTCGAGTATTCTGACTTCTGGTTTCCCTGACTCTGCTTCGCTCCTAGCTATTGTGTATTTCTGGCTTCCTTTGACCTTGGCTTGTTTCTGACGTTTCTTGTAGTTAACGGTTTTATCCGGCCATTCAAAGAACCGGATTAAGGACTTTCTTTCTGTCTCTAATTCTACTGGTGGTTTTCACTCTGCATATTGGGTTAATTGTTACAATAGACACCAGAACAACTACATCAAGCTTTAGTGGTTCTGGGGACTATAGTGTCCCTTTAAGAAATGCATTTTCTCATTGAAAATGAGTAGCTCATAACTTTTTTAGCTGGCACCTAGATTACAAACAACATTTGTCAAGCCCTGCTTTTCACTATAGGCCTGGTTGACCCCTCTCCAAAACATAGTGCTTATTGTTGAGGTCTATTTTGGTTGTCACTTCAAATGACAGTGTGCCAAAAGCGTGTCAAGGTGTTGTCGGGCATATTGTAACCAGGCTTTTTTGTGGCATTGGCGCAGTAAATACCATGCAGCTAATTTTTGTTCATGTATTGCCTTATTGTTATCCTTAAAAACAACCACACCATCTTTTTCCAGAGCAGCCAGTATTTCTCCTGAGATTACCTGTTGGTTTTTCTTTGTATCCCTAACAATTCTTCTGGCAGTTGTGGCTTAAATCTTTCTTGGTCTACCTGACCTTGGCTTGGTATCACGAGATCCCCAGTGCTGACAGGCATTTTCCATGCTTTGGATATCTTCTTATACCCTTTGACATCTTTATAAAGTTCCATTACCTGGTTACATAGGTCTTTTGACAGTTCATTTCTGCTCCCAATGGTTTAGTATCTAGCCTGCTCAGTGCATCCATGTGAGAGACTATTTATACACGGACACGAATTGCAATTTAAAATTTGGGAAATTAACCTTTTATTGCCGTTTTAACCTGTGTGTGTCACCTTGTGTATCTGTATTTAAACTTTTGATCATGGCCATTTGGGTGATTCCTGTTATTATTATGATTTAACAAAGATCCAAAACAACTATGTGATAATAAATGACTTCATATGACAACTATCTTTCAATAAAAATACATTTTGTGCATGATTAATCATATTTTCAGGCCAACATTTCACAATTTCTGCCAGGGTATACAAACTGTTGAGCACAACTGTATGTTGCAAGACCCCACTCTATCCTTTGGACTCCACGTTGAAAAACTCATCAAAACTTTATCCAAAAGTAGGTGCCTAAACAGAAACAAATCCTGCCTAAGCCCCACAGTAAGGAAAGAGATTGTACAACTGCTATATCCAGTTATTGAATATGGGGATGTAGTGTATGCACCTTTGCTGCAAACCCACCTTCATAAACTTACTACATTGTGTAACCTATTTTGTGCTACAATGTAATTACATTACCCACCATCGTGACATGTCAAAAGAGCTAACCACTGGAATCGAATTGCACCCTTCATCTTTCCAGCCTTGTGTTGAAGAGATTTTCTGGGAAGCCATCAACCACCAAGAGTAGAATGCTCTCACCAGCTGATCCCACCTCCTACAACATCTGATCTAATACCAGCACAGTAATTGGTATACCACAAAAAAGAAAGTGTCTCGATCCTCACTATCCTGAGCACCACAATTATGAAGTACCTTACGGCCAAAATCAAATCTTCCTCCAGTCTAAAATCTCTTAAAGGACCACTATAGTGCCCTGAGGGTGCCCCCCACCCTCAGGGTCCAACTCCCGCCGGGCTGGATGCGCGCATTCAGCCAGTCTCATAGGAAAGCATTTACAATGCTTTCCTATGGACGGTGGCGTCTTCTCACTGTGATTTTCACAGTGAGAAGCGCCTCTAGCGGCTGTCAATGAGACAGCCACTAGAGGCTGGATTAAACCAAATATAAACATACTGCTATGTTTATAAACGAAAAAAAAAAGGGTTAATCCTAGCTGGACCAGGCACCCAGACCACTTCATTGAGCTGAAGTGGTCTGGGTGCCTATAGTGGTCCTTTAAGAAATCTCCCTCTTGTAACAATGCAATGTTTGTGGGCCCGGGACATACTTTAAAAATGAAACAAACCCCAATGTATTCTTCCTGGTAAAATACTTTAAAAAGAAATAAAATTGTGGTAGGAGTCTGTATGTGCAGTGTTTCTACTTGAAATGTTGCACGTACAGGGAAATATGGACTTACACCCCTAGCACACGTTACATAGGCAAAAAAAAAAAAAAAAAAAACACCCTGTGGAGAAAAGGGTTATAGTAACCCTTTAACTTTATTACGTCACATGGATGGCCAACAGACATCTGGTCAAGCTACTTCCGGTTTAGTAAGCTCAGCTCAGAGGCCACAATTGCTCAGAGCACCTGCCTTGCAAAAATACTTTTCATGGAGCTGCATTGGAAAGTATGGGCTGAGTTACATAAGAGGAGCTTGCAAAGAGTTCTGCAACTTTTACAAGCAGTTTTTAGATATACCCCAACGAAAAAAAAAAAAACACGTGCAAGTTTTTATTGGGGGTAAACATAAAACTAGTTTAATTTGGAGTGTCCTGTGAATCTTAGGGCAGCATACGGATATTGATTTCTTGCTGCCCTTAACTAGTAGGAATTACTTTCCTGAATAGTCCTTCAATCGTCATTTACGTACTGTCGTCAACCGCATTACATCTAAAATGTGGAGAATGACTGGGATGTCCACCACGTTTCCACATCAGTACAGTGAAAAGTATCAATTTTTAGCACGGCTGGAGAATAAAGGAACACCTTCATGCTAGGAATGCAAAAATGTATTCCTAACAATGTGTTCCTCAGCCCCCCATGGAACCCCCTTCTCTCCCCCCAATGATGTGAAGGGTCAAATAAAGTGTTTATTCACTCATCCAATTCCAGCGCTGAGCTCCCTCGGGGATTGGCTGCGGTCTGCCTCCTCCAGTGGGGGAACCTAAGGCACATGTGTATTGCCTTAATGCTTTCCTATGTGTTTTTTCTGATACTGGATGTCCAGTGTCATTTCACAGAGTCAAACCTCTTTGAAAATCCAGGATGTACATCTAGTGGCTATCTGGTAGATATCGGCCCATCTAGTCTGCGCAATTTTCAAAAAAATAGTTTCATTAGTCCCTGGCCTTATCTTATAGTTAGGATAGCCTTATGCCTATCCCACGCATGCTTAAACTCCTTTACTGTGTTAACCTCTACCACTTCAGCTGGAAGGCTATTCCATGCATCCACTACCCTCTCAGTAAAGTAATACTTCCGGATAGTATTTTTAAACCTTTGCCCTTCTAATTTTAGACTATGTCCTCTTGTTGTGGTAGTTTTTCTTCTTTAAAATATACCGTATTTATCGGCGTATAACACGCACCTCATTTTTAGAAAGAAATTCCAGGAAATTTCCCCCCCTCATCCCATAGTGTTCCCCCCCCCTTCCCCTCCCCTAGTGTACTTCCCCCTCCCCTCCCATAGTATGCCCCCCTCCCCTAGTGTATTTC